>NW_026932651.1:0-5269 GCF_032062105.1 Saccostrea cuccullata
TCGGTCATACGTTTTATTTTTAATTGATGAAGTGGAAAAAAAACATCAATGTTATCAAATCAAATTAATCAAATAACGAATGCCAAAAAACCTGAAGTATGGAAAAAAATCACTTATCCTGTAAATTCTAGAGGAGGGGTGTGTAGGTCGGTGGACCAAGTCATGGAAAAATACAGGAAGGTTTGTTCCAAGGCTAAAGTGATATAATATCCCAGAAAACATATAGAGCCAAGACAGGAGGAGGCCCGCCTGGCCTTAGTATTGATGCTGTCTCACAAATGATATACTCGAAATACATGGCGACTCCCCAAATTTCGTCGGTATCGAAGGAGGGTTGGAAGTCGGGGGTCTCGCAATTAAAGGAAAGAAACTAAGTATTTTTTCTGTTGTTACTCGTCTTACGCAAGAAAATTCGAAAGCATTCAACATTTGTTTACCTTGTTTACTCGAATCATTCAGATTTATCGGCATCTTTTTCTTTGATTGCAAATTTACAATTCCGATGACATAAGCTGAATTCATTAAAACAAACATGTAAACCCATGATTACCATCGCAAGCATCGTTAAATACATGTGTACCTGTTTATTGTTGTCTACTTTTAATCGTTTGCTGTCTGCATTGCACATTTCATTTACTGCGATGTGAAGATCAAAACCTATTCGGTTCGCCTCTAGAGCATTTCGCTCCATATTAAACAGGACTACAATAATATTGATACAAAGTGTAGTCCAACATTTTACATACACACGATGAGGAATATTATTGACACCTGTATATTATCACATAAATGTAAACACGAAGTAAAAGAAAAAATTATTAAATATAAAATACAATATATTTTTTTTCATAAATAAAATAAGTTTTATATTTTTGTCCTCTTACATGTATTCATTATACATTATAATAATAAATATGTGGACAACTGCCTCGGCGTAATAATGTACCCTCCAGTTTCTAGCTAACACTTGATTATTGTCAAAAAAAGTTAACACATCATTTTTGTCAGGGATCTGAACACACTCTGTGGAATTATCACTGATCCAATTGACAATTGTACCGTAAGAACTAGCAGGGCCACATGCTGAATTCAACGCACAGACATTTTTTGTTTGTAGAGAAATGATATGACACAAATTTTTACCAAAAGAAAACGGCAAAACAACATTCCTCTTCAATAAACTGTTCATATGTTCAATCGCAAAAGCCAAAAATATAAAATAACTCGAAGACAGGTTATGTATTTCGCAACCTAAAAGTGTGGAAAGTAATGTCAATAATATATAATTCCTGTTCTTCAGCCACTGCACAGCCACAACATCTACTGTTTGTAAAAAAAAATTGAAGTCTTTGTACTGTTTTTGAACAACAATACAGTCTTTGTGCATCTCCTGGATTTGACTTTGAATTATACATTTTGTTAATTTTTCCAAGTTCCCTTTTGAAATTTTATTGTTATTTATCAGATCGATAACTTCGTTCACTTTTTCCTCTGTATCTCTCTCAACATCCTCATTCATTTTCAGCATAATCTGCACAAGCAGTGCAGAGATATAATGCTCTTGATGGAAGATAACCTGCACTACAAAGAGCCTCAATAACACATTTCTTAAATTTTTTCGTTGAAATTTTGTAAACAACTGTACCTGGTTTCTCTGAGTTTTTATCATGCAATTTGCAGCTGCATATGTATTTTGGTGGCATTTTTTCTACAATAAAATTATTTAAATTTACTACGAGTTTATATGTCAAACTATCTAGTGACTTGTATTTAGATAGTATAAGCGATAATTTGTATTTAAATTATTACGCCAACTGCGCTCCATACAAATAACATCATTTTTGGATCTCATCACTTTTAACCGTTTCGCATCATCATTTCCTTACCATATTCAATTTCCGGGTTGCACTGCAGGCATCTTTCATACAAGAGGTGGAAGTCGGGCAAATCTGGTGGCTTGATTTATCACTTTTATCTCAGAGGACACTCAGAAACATATGGTTGTCAACTTCATTGCACGAAATCCTTCATTAATACTGACGATTACAGGTAATCGCAGCACTTTTACATCATGTTTTTCATATGTGAGATTCACTCACTTTCCCGCCCCCGTGACCCACACAGTTTTTTCATGCGACTATTTTTATTTCATTTTTATTTTATTAAAAACATATCAGGTAGGGAAATAAAGCTACTACCGGTTTAAATACCTAAGTAGGTAAATATACAAAATAAGAGCAGAGCAAACACGGACCCCCGAAACATCAGAGGTGGGATCAGGTGCCATGGAGGAGTGAGCATCCCCTGCTGACCGGTCACACCCGCCGTGTTCTCGTTGTCATAATCAGGATAAAACGGAAAAAAATCCGTGGTCAATTCAGTGTATAAATAATGGACTAACAATTGGTATGAAAAACGTCAGTCAGCATTTCATTCAATGATAAATTGTATTTGCTGACAAGGTCATTGTATCGACCATAGAATTTATGAAATGATGACTTCAAACGAGACCGCTGATATTCTTGTTTCATCAACTTGCTTGTCAATAATTTACCTCGTTTAAGAAATTGTTCATACGTAGAGCATGCTCTTGCATATCGAATCAACTGAGATATAAATACTCCGTATGCAGGTGATGAAGGTATATTGCTGCATAAGTAAGGGAAGTTGACGATAGAAAAGTTAAAGTCATCAAGTTTATCATATAGCTTGGTTGTTAGATTACCATTAGTGTCTTTTTCAAGTAAAATATCCAAGTATGAAGCAGAAGTGTCGGACTCTGTGGTATCTTTTATTTCAAGCTCACCAGGATATATCGTGTCGACGTAGGAATGGAAATTATCATTATTAATAGACAATACGCGGGTGAGTTAAGGCTACATATGGAGGTTTCTATGCAAAATAATTAATTAAGACCCATAATTGCTATACATACCGCAAAAAAAATGTTAAGACTTGTTTTCTAATACATTCTTGGTACCCACGATATGCGATTACCAGTACACATTATAACGTCATATTATGACGTCATCGACCTTTACTACACACGTTTATGAGAAATATCAACGAAATCGCTTCGGCGCAAGGGCATACCTTACTTTGTTTTACAGAAACAAGGTATAAAGAAAAGCAAAGTATTCCAAAGATTAAAGATATTGCTGCACAAATCTCGACACTGCAATTGTTTAGATACTATTCGTACAGTTCTAAGTTTAAACAGGGTAAAAATGAACAGTCCAGTGTAAGTTTAGTAAATTTTTTATCGATTGAAGAGGAGGATAGGATTTGTGCAGCAATTTTATCAATTTTAATAATATTCTCCATAATTTTATGCTTTTTTTTCTTTTCAATTAAATAGAGTATGCCCTTGCGCCGACGTTGTTTTGTTGATGTGTTTTATTATCTTCAATGGGGAAGAACTCTGACGTCATAATATGACGTCATAATGTGCATTTGCAATAATATACTGTGTGTACTAAGTATGTGTAAGAAAATCAATTTGAACTTTCTCTGTATATAAAATATACAATTTATGCATTTTTATTAGCTCATTTGCATAGAAAAACCCATACTTAGCCTTAACTCACTTGCGACGTCGTCGATATATCTAAATGTCGAGTTGAAGGCCACAGCAAGTGTTTTCTTCTTTTCACGTAAAAGATTTTGTATAAATTCTGCTTCATATGAATATAAAAATAAGTCTGCTAATAACGGGGGCAATTTGTACCCATGGGAATTCCAATAGATTGTTGGAATACCTGGGCTCCAAAAACCACATAGATATTTTATCAGTTGAAACGGGGGAAGGGTGTTAAAGCCGTTCTGTTATGCTTTAAATTTTTAAAGGGCATGTAGGTGCACAGAATTCATGTCTGCATAGACCTCTGACAGAGGAGCGCGAGGGAGGTTGGTTACAGGCAGGGTCATTAGCTCATGTTGCTCTGAGGGATAATATTCGAGACAAGAGACTGCAAAAGAAAATTCCCTATTACTTGAATTGCAGGTGCATGTTTATCTATTTTTATACCATCCTGTGAATAAAAGATTCAAGTCAAATAAAAAATTTTTTCGGACATAATTATCACTGCAAACTTCTCTCTTTTGTAGAAGTACAGCTGTACTGGAAAATTTTCAAAACTTGATTTTAAAAAACTCATCAAAACAATATTCATATTCCCCACCAGTATACAAGGCGAGAAACTTAATTGCAGCATTAGACCAATTGTGGTCGAGAAATTTTAAGAAAGAAGGATGGCTCACAAAGGTATCAGTATTCAACTATTAATGAAATTCAAGTACATGGCTTCTAATTTTTCTATCCATTAAGTTTCCACATTTTATTTTCAATATAAATATATTTCTTTATGCAATATTTTATTCCTTTTTTCAGACACCAACGCTATTACAGCAAGAAGAGTGGGATATGGTCTGTCTATGGAGTTAAGTCAGAGAAAGTGTACCCCTACTCTGAAACCTTGATGAGAGCCTGTTTGGAGAACAGAATACTGGATGGAGTAGGAATGAACCAGCCAGTGGTTCTCAGTGCTGAGGATCCAAGAAGAATATCCTCTGTTCTAGCACCAGTCCCCCCTCCACCTACAGCTGAACTAGTTGCTGGAAAAAAGTCAAGATTTTCTGATCCTCAAATTCAGATTTCATGAAATGAAAAGTAAAAGATGTGTTGTTACTGAATTAATGTGTTTTGATTTAATTTGACATGATTAGTATCAAAGCACCCCTTCTACGAAACCAACATACTGTCCTGATGGCTCGGGATATTTATCCCGAATTTTCCACACGCAACAACTTGGTATTACTTTACGATTTCCTGCTCCGAGTCTCCCATGTATCCACATTATATATTGCCGATAGGCTGTGTGTCTGCGAGATCTATTAAAGTTCTCATCCCTAGGCTCGGCCAGGACATCATTGTGGTACCTCAACACGAGCTCATCCAGAACAATCGTTTGAAAATCCTAAAACGAAAATGAGATAAATATAAGGCAAAATTTTAGGCCATCATTAAAAATATTTTTGTTTGAAGTACTCCGAACCCACTTTTTTCCAAGGCAAGTTAGGTTATAAAGTTTCTTTTTGTTGCTTTACAGAATTGGGCAAAATGATACCGGTCATATAAATCAAACTCAAAAATTTATTAATGTACACACTGGATAGCTAATATTGATTTACTGGGTATAATTTATTGCTAATAATTTTCAAATTGAAAAGCATCCTAGAGAAATTATAAGTACCGTGAAAACTAAAAAAA
>NW_026932652.1:0-51928 GCF_032062105.1 Saccostrea cuccullata
TTTCGCTAAAGGTCCCCATTAAGGAGTTGAAGGGTTGGCCCCTAAATATTTCTATAGCAAATAATTCCAAAACGAAAAAGAATCTCTGAAAAGTTATTGAACAAAAAGTATTCAAAATACTAAGAGCATCAAGATGAAATCAAGAAAAAGGGGCTGGGCACTCAAATTAGGGGCCAAAAGGGGTTTAAAGTCTTTTTTCGATAAGTCTTGAACAGTCAATATTTTGTTATAGATTACTGAAGCAAAAATGTTTATCTCAACAATCTACAACTGTATATTATGATTTTAATGTTGAATAATACATGATTAGGGGCCAAAAGGGGCCAGAATGCTGAATCTTTTATGCTTTATATCTCGAATGTGAGAAATATTTTGACAACTAATATTGAACAAAAGATTTTTGAAATCATGTTCTGAACAATATCCAACCTTTCATTTTTCGCTAAAAGTCCCCATTAGGGAGTTGAAGGGTTGGCCCCTAAATATTTCTTTAGCAAATAACTCGAAAACGAAAAAGAATCTCTGAATAGTTGTTGAACAAGAAGTGTTCAAAATCCTAAGAGCTTCAAGATGAAATCAAGAAAAAGAGGCTGGGCTCTCAAATTAGGGGCCGAGAGGGGACAAAAGTCTTTTTTCGATAACACTTTTACAGTCAATATTTTGTTTATACATTACTGAAGCAAAAATGTTTATCTCAACGATCTACCACTGTATATTATGATTTTAATGTTGTATAATACATGATTAGGGTCCAAAAGGGGCCAGAATGCTAAATCTTTGACGCTTTATATCTCGAAAGTGAGAAATATTTTGACAACTTATATTGAACAAAAGATGGTTAAAATCATGTTCTGAACAATATGCAACCTTTCATTTTTCGCTGAAAGTCCCCATTAGGGCGTTGAAGGGTTGGCCCCTAAATATTTCATTAGCAAATAACTCGAAAACTAAAAAGAATCTCTGAATAGTTGTTGAACAAGAAGTGTTCAAAATCCAAAGAGCTTCAAGATGAAATCAAGAAAAAGGGGCTGGGCACTCATATTAGGGGCCAAAAAGGGCTTAAAGTGTTTTTTCGATACCTCTTTAACAGTCAATATTTTGTTATACATTACTGAAGCAAAAATGTTTATCCCAACAATCTACAATTGTATATTATGATTTTAATGTCGTATTTTACATAATTAGGGGCTACAAGGGGGCAGATTGCTAAATCTTTGATGCTTTATATCTCGAAAGTGAGAAATATTTTGACAACTAATATTGAACAAAAGATGTTCAAAATCATGTTTTGAGCAATATGCAACCTTTCATTTTTCGCTAAACGTTCTCATTAGGGAGTTGAAGGGTTGGCCCCTAAATATTTCTTTTGCAAATAACTCAAAAACGAAAAAGAATCTCTGAATAATTGTTGAACAAAAAGTGTTTATAATCCTGAGAGCTTTAAAATGATATGAAGAAAAAAGGGCTGATCCCTAATTTCAGGGGCCGTGAGAGGCCAAAAGTCGACTTTAGAAGTCTTTATTGTTCAATGTCTTTTTACAGATTATGAAACATCATTATTTTAGAATGAAAATCTCAATCAAAATCTTATCTCATCTCATCAAAAATCGAACGGAAGACCCACTCTTTGCTCGCAACGAGATCGTATCTAGTTATTATTTTTTTTTCTATTTTTTTCCTTACCGATTTTGTGCAGAAGATTTCTCAGAGTTTATGTGTTCCTATCTGAAGTTTGTACCGGCGCTTCGATTTTGAAAAAATCACTTCCGGTCGGAAGTTATCGCCCTTTGATCAAAATTTAGATGACCTTCATGTCTGTGATGGAACTCAAAAACGGCTCAAGCTAGAATGTTGAAATTTTCAGGGATGATAGAGGACATGTTGCCATATTGCACCTGGGTCAGGATATTTTCCGGAAGTGCCTAGTATGGAAGCTCGGTAGGGGTCAAAAATTAGGACACGAATCATGACTGATTTTTTGAGACATTTTGCATTGTATCTTTTTAAGTATAATTATTTTGTTAAAACATACTGAGCAATATTTTTGCAAAACTACAAGATCTTTCATATGATATCAAGAAAAAAGTGCTGACTCATCACATTCAGGGCTGAAAAGAGCCAAAACTCTTAATCCAATAACTTTTTAGCAGTCAATATTTTGTTATACATTATTGAAGCAAAAATGTTTATCTTAACAATTTACAACTATATATTATGATTTTTATGTCGTATGGTACATGATTAGGGGCCACATAGGGCCAGAATGCTAAATCTTCGATGCTTTATATCTCGAAAGAGAGAAATATTTTGATAAGTAATATTGAACAAAAGATGTTCAAAATAATGTTCTAAACAATATGCTACCTTTCATTTTTCGCTATACATCCCCGTTAGGGAGTTGAAGGGTTGGCCCCTAAATATTTCTTTTGCAAATAACTCGAAAATGAAAAAGAATCTCTGAATAGTTGTTTAACAAAAAGTGTTTAAAATCATTAGAGCTTTAAGATGAAATTAAAAAAAAGGGGCTGGGCACCTAAATTAGGGGCCAAGAGGGGCCAAAAGGCTTTAATCGATAACTCTTTATCAGTTAATATTTTGTAATACATTACTGAAGCAAAGATGTTTAACTCAACCATTAACCATTATATATTATGATTTTTATGTCGTATGGTACATAATTAGGGGCCACAAGGGGCCAGAATGCTAAATCTTCGACGCCTTATATCTCGAAAGTGAGAAATATTTTGATAAGTAATATTGAACAAAAGATGTTCAAAATAATGTTCTGAACAATAAGGTATCTTTCATTTTTCGCTAAACGTCCCCATAAAGGAGTTGAAGGGTTGGCCCCTAAATATTTCTTTTGCAAAAAACTCGAAAATGAAAAAGAATCTCTGAATAGTTGTTGAAAAAAAAGTGTTCAAAATCATAAGAGCTTTAAGATGTTAAGAAAAAGGGGCTGGGCGACCAAATTAGGGGCCAAAAGGGGCTGAAAGTCTTTTTTCGATAACTCTTTTACAGTTAATATTTTGTTATACATTACTGAAGCAAAAATGTTTAATTCAACAATCTACAACTGTATATTATGATTTCAATGTCGTATATTACATAATTAGGGGCCACGAGGGGCCAGAATGCTAAATATTCGACGCTTTATATCTCGAAAGTGAAAAATATTTTGATAAATAATATTGAACAAAAGATGTTGAAAATAATGTTCTGAACAATATGCTACCTTTTATTTTTCGCTATACGTCCCTGTTAGGGAGTTGAAGGGTTGGCCCCTAAATATTTCTTTTGCAAATAACTCGAAAATGAAGAAGAATCTCTGAATAGTTGTTGAACAAAAATTGTTTAAAATCATTAGAGCTTTAAGATGAAATTAAAAAAAAGGGGCTGGGCACCTAAATTAGGGGCCAAGAGGGGCCAAAAGGCTTTAATCGATAACTCTTTATCAGTTAATTTTGTAATACATTACTGAAGCAAAGATGTTTAACTCAACCATTAACAACTATATATTATGATTTTTATGTCGTATGGTAAATAATTAGGGGCCACAAGGGGCCAGAATGCTAAATCTTCGACGCTTTATATCTCGAAAGTGAGAAATATTTTGATAAGTAATATTGAACAAAAGATGTTCAAAATAATGTTCTGAACAATAAGCTACCTTTCATTTTTCGCTAAACGTCCCCATAAAGGAGTTGAAGGGTTGGCCCCTAAATATTTCTTTTGCAAATAACTCGAAAACGAAAAAGAATCTCTGAATAGTTGATTAACAAAAAGTGATCAAAATCCTTAGAGCTTTAAGATGATATGAATGAAAAGGGCTGATTCTTAAAATTATGGGCCGTGAGGGGCCAAAAGCCGATTTTTTAAGTCTTTAATGTTTAATGTCTTTTATAGATTATGGAAAATCATTACTTTAGAATGAAAATCTCAATCAAAGTCTTATCTCATCTTATCATGAATCGAACGGAAGACCCACTCGTTGCTCGCAACGAGATCGTATCTAGTTATTATTATTCTTTTTTTCTGCACAAATTTTGTGCAGACGATTTCTCAGAGATCTTTGGATCGATTTGTCTCAATTTTCAGAGTTGGTGCAAAATTATCTGAAGTTAATTCCGGGTTATTGATTTTTTGAAAATCACTTCCGGTCTAGAGTTATCGCCCATTTCTTAAAATTCAGACGACCTCCTTGTCTGTGATAAAACTCAATAACGGCTTAAGCTAGAGCGTTGAAATTTTCAGCGATAATAGAGGACATGTTGCCATGTTGCACCTGGGTCAGGATATTTTCCAAAAGTGTCTCGTATGGAAGCTCTTATTTTTTAAGACATTTTGCATCATATCTTTTAAAGTATAATTATTTTGTTAAAACATAATGAACTTAATTTGTGTAGAATGACAAGATCTTTAATATGATATCAAGAAAAAAGTGCTGACTCATCAC
This sequence comes from Saccostrea cuccullata, assembly GCF_032062105.1. Taxonomy (NCBI): domain Eukaryota; kingdom Metazoa; phylum Mollusca; class Bivalvia; order Ostreida; family Ostreidae; genus Saccostrea; species Saccostrea cuccullata. The sequence goes on from NW_026932652.1 coordinate 4,457, forward strand.
ATTAGGGGCCAAAAGGGGCTTTAAGTCTTTTTTCGATAACTCTTTAACAGTCAATATTTTGTTATACATTACTGAAAAAAAATTGTTTATCTCAACAATCTACAACTACATATTATGATTTTAATGTCGTATAATACATGATTAGGAGCCACAAGGGGCCAGAATGCTAAATCTTTGACGCTTTATATCTCAAAAGTGAGAAATATTTTGATAAGTAATATTGAACAAAAGATGTTCAAAATAATGATCTGAACAATACGCAACCTTTGATTTTTCGCTATAGATCCCCTTTAAGGAGTTGAAGGGTTGGCCCCTAAATATTTCTCTTGCAAATAGCTCGAAAACTAAAAAGAATCTCGGAATAGTTGTTGAACAAAAAGTGTTCAAAATCCTGAGAGCTTTGAGATGAGATGAACAAAAAGGGGCTGGGCACTCAAATCAAGGGCTGAGAGGGGCCAAAAATCTTTAAACGATAACTCTTAAGCAGTCAATATTTTGTTATACATTACTGAAGCAAAAATGTTTATCTCAACAATCTACAACTATATATTATGATTTTAATGTCCTTTGTTGCATAATAAGGGGCCATCAGGGTCCAGAATGCTAAATCTTTGACACTTTATTTCTCAAAAGTGGGAAATATTTTGATAAGTAATATTGAACAAAAGATGTTCAAAATAATGATCTGAACAATACGCAACCTTTGATTTTTCGTTATAGATCCCCTTTAAGGAGTTGAAGGGTTGGCCCCTAAATATTTCTTTTGCAAATAACTCGAAAACTTAAAAGAATATCTCAATAGTTGTTGAACAAAAAGTGTTCAAAATCCTGAGAGCTTTAAGACGAAATAAACAAAAAGGGGCTGGGCACTCAAATTAAGGTTCCAGAGGGGCCAAAAACCTTAATCGATAACTCTTTAACAGTCAATATTTTGTTATACATTACTGAAGCAAAAATGTTTATCTCAACAATCTACAACTATATATTATGATTTGAATGTCGTATGGTGCATAATAAGGGGCCACAAGGGGCCAGAATGCTAAATCTTTGACACTTTATTTCTCAAAAGTGGGAAATATTTTGATAAGTAATATTGAACAAAAGATGTTCAAAATAATGTTCTGAACAATACGCAACCTTTAATTTTTTGCTATACGTCCCCTTTAAGGAGTTGAAGGGTTGGCCCCTAAATATTTCTTTTGCAAATAAGTCGAAAACTTAAAAGAATACCTCACTAGTTGTTGAACAAAAAGTGTTCAAAATCCTGAGAGCTTTAAGATGAGATGAACAAAAAGGGGCTGGGCACTCAAATCAAATGCTGAGAGGGGCCAAAAATCTTTAAACGATAACTCTTAAGCAGTCAATATTTTGTTATACATTACTGAAGCAAAAATGTTTATCTCAACAATCTACAACTATATATTATGATTTTAATGTCCTGTGGTGCATAATAAGGGGCCATCAGGGTCCAGAATGCTAAATCTTTGACACTTTATTTCTCAAAAGTGGGAAATATTTTGATAAGTAATATTGAACAAAAGATGTTCAAAATAATGATCTGAACAATACGCAACCTTTGATTTTTCGTTATAGATCCCCTTTAAGGAGTTGAAGGGTTGGCCCCTAAATATTTCTTTTGCAAATAACTCGAAAACTTAAAAGAATATCTCAATAGTTGTTGAACAAAAAGTGTTCAAAATCCTGAGAGCTTTAAGATGAAATAAACAAAAAGGGGCTGGGCACTCAAATTAAGGGTCCAGAGGGGCCAAAAACCTTAATCGATAACTCTTTAACAGTCAATATTTTGTTATACATTACTGAAGCAAAAATGTTTATCTCAACAATCTACAACTATATATTATGATTTTAATGTCCTATGGTGCATAATAAGGGGCCACAAGGGGCCAGAATGCTAAATCTTTGACACTTTATTTCTCAAAAGTGGGAAATATTTTGATAAGTAATATTGAACAAAAGATGTTCAAAATAATGTTCTGAACAATACGCAACCTTTAATTTTTTGCTATACGTCCCCTTTAAGGAGTTGAAGGGTTGGCCCCTAAATATTTCTTTTGCAAATAAGTCGAAAACTTAAAAGAATATCTCACTAGTTGTTGAACAAAAAGTGTTCAAAATCCTGAGAGCTTTAAGACGAAATAAACAAAAAGGGGCTGGGCACTCAAATTAAGGGTCCAGAGGGGCCAAAAACCTTAATCGATAACTCTTTAACAGTCAATATTTTGTTATACATTACTGAAGCAAAAATGTTTATCTCAACAATCTACAACTATATATTATGATTTTAATGTCCTGTGGTGCATAATAAGGGGCCATAAGGGGCCAGAATGCTTAATCTTTGAAGCTTTATATCTCAAAAGTGGGAAATATTTTGATAAGTAATATTGAACAAAAGATGTTCAAAATAATGTTCTGAACAATATGCAACCTTTCATTTTCCGCTTAACGTCCCCATTAGGGAGTTGAAGGGTTGGCCCCTAAATATTTCTTTTTCAAATAACTCGAAAACGAAAGAGAATCTCTGAATAGTTGTTGAACAAAAAGTGTTCAAAATCCTGAAGGCCTTAAGATTATATGAAGAAAAAGGGGCTGATCCCTAATATTAGGGGCCGTGACGGGCCAAAAGTCGAATTTTTAAGTCTTAATGTTCAATGTCTGTTTACAGATTATGGAGGAAAAATCGTTCTTCTTCACAATCTTTATCATTATTTTAGAATGAAAATCTCAATCAAAATCTTATCTCATCTTATCAAGAATCGACGGAAGACCCACTCTTGCTCGCAACGAGATCGTATCTAGTTATTATTCTTTTTTCTCCTTACCGTTTTTGTGCAGAAGATTTCTCGGAGATGGTTCGACCGATTTTGCTCAAATTTTCAGAGATGATGTGTTTTTATCTGAAGTTTGTATCTGTACTTCAATTTTGAAAAAATCACTTCCGGTCGGAAATTATCGCCCTTTGATCGAAATTTTGATGACCTTCATGTCTGTGATGGAACTCAAAAACGACTCAAGCTAGAAAGCTGAAATTTTCAGGGATGATAGAGGACATGTTGCCATATTGCACCTGGGTCAGGATATTTCCTGGAAGTGCCTAGTATGGAAGCTCGGTAGGGGTCGAAATTTAGGACACGAATCAATACTGAATTTTTGGGACATTTTGCATTGTATCTTTTAAAGCAAAATCATTTTCTTAAAACATATTGAATATAATTTGTGTAGAATAAAAAGATCTTTCATATGATATCAAGAAAAAAGTGCTGACTTATCACGTTAGGGAGCAAAAGGGGCCAGAAATCTTTTTCCGATAACTCTTTAACAGTCAATATTTTGTTATACATTACTGAAGCAAAATAAATTATCTCAACAATTTACAACTGTATGTTGTGATTTAAATGTCGTATGTTACATAATTAGGGGCCACTAAGGGCCAGAAGGCTAAATCTTTGATGCTTTATATCTCGAAAGTGAGAAATATTTTGACAAGTTATATTGAACAAAAGATGTTCAAAATCATGTTCTGAACAATATGCAACCTTTCATTTTTCGCTAAACGTCCCAATTAGGGACTTAAGGGGTTGGCCCCTTAATATTTCTTTTGCAAATAACTCAAAAACGAAAAAGATTCTCTGAATAGTTGTTGAAGAAAAAGTGTTCAAAATCTTAAGAGCTTCAAGATGAGATCAAGAAAAAGGGACTGGGCACTCAAATAAGGGGCCAAAAGGGGCTAAAAGTCTTTTTTCGATAACTCTTTAACAGTCAATATTTTGTTATACATTACTGAAGCAAAAATGTTTATCACAACAATCTACAACTGTATATTTTGATTTGAATGTCGTATATTACATAATTAAGGGCCACGACGTGCCAGAAGGCTAAACTTTCAAGCTTTATATCTCGAAAGTGAGAAATATTTTGACAAGTTATATTGAACAAAAGATGTTCAAAATCATGTTTTGAACAATATGCAAGCTTTCAATTTTCGCTAAATGTCCCAGTTAGGGAGTTAAGGGGTTAGCCCCTAAATATTTCTTTTGCGAATAACTCGAAAACGAAAAAGAATCTCTGAATAGTTGTTGAACAAAAAGTGTTCAAAATCTTAAGCGCTTCAAGATGAGATTAAGAAAAAGGGGCTGGGCACTCCAATTAGGGGCCAAAAAGGGTTAAAAGTATTTTTTCGATAACTCTTTTACAGTCAATATTTTGTTATACATTACTGAAGCAAAAATGTTTATCTCAACAATCTACAACTCTATATTATGATTTAAATGTCGTATATTACATAATTAGGGGCCACGAGGGGCCAGAAGGCTAAAACTTTGAAGCTTTATATCTCGAAAGTGAGAAATATTTAGACAAGTAATATTGAACAAAAGATGTTCAAAATCATGTTCTGAACAATATGCAAGCTTTCATTTTTCGATAAACGTCCCCATTAGGGAGCTGAAGGGTTGGCCCCTAAAAATTTCTTTGGCAAATAACTCGAAAACGAAAAAGAATCTCTGAATAGTTGTTAAAAAAACTGTTCAAAATCTTAAGAGCTTTGAGATAAGATCAAGAAAAAGGAGCTGGGCATTCAAATTAGGGGCCAAAAGGGGCTAAAAGTATTTTTTCGATACTCTTTAGAAGTCAATATTTTGTTATGCATTACTAAAGCAAAAATGTTTATCTCAACAATCTACAACTGAATGTTGTGATTTGAATGTCGTATATTACATAATTAGGGGCCACGAGGGACATGAAGGCCATATCTTTGACGCTTTGTATCTCGAAAGTGAGAAATATTTTGACAAGTAATAATGAACAAAAGATGTTCACAATCATGTTCTGAACAATATGCAACCTTTCATTTTTCGCTAAACATCCCCATTAGGGAGTTGAAGGGTTGGACCCTAAATATTTCTTTTGCAAATAACTCGAAAACGATAAAGAATCTCTGAATAGTTTTTGAACAAAAAGTGTTCATAATTCTGAGAGCTTTCAAATGATATGAAGTAAAAAGGGCTGATCCCTAATAGGGTCGGAAACTCTCGTCACGTGACTCGCGAGATATTACGATAATTTTCACTTCCGGGCAGCTCTCAGATTTTGTGTGTATTGAATTAAGCATGTTTCTGGTTTATACAAAGCTTTCGAGAAAAAGTTAAGTAGTTTTACAAAGCAGAAGGGTTCTCCGACTTACGATGGATGGGTGAATTGCGTGCCAGAAAAGCTTGGGTGCGAGTGTCAACGAGGAAAATTTCGATCAAAGTACAGGTAAGTAAGTCAGATAATGTCATCTGTTTCGTGTTTATTTTGAGCGAAACAGAAGTGTTTTATGTCATACCCGAATGAAAAAGTTTCCCAATCATCTATTCAATTAATCTGTTAACAAATTTTTCTTAAATCATAGGACGATAATGTTGTTATCAGCTGATTACAGAGCCAGAGGAGGCCGAGGAGTTTTCAGTGTCCGATGGGTACAAACGTTATATTGTGGCTGCATCACTCTTGTTTGGGTAAATCAGTAAATGATTTATTAAAATTACGTGTTTTCAGTACGTTTTACCTGTTGTATGTCAGTGGATCGAATATTGAATATTTGTGGACATTTATTTCCCAAGGACTAGATGTTTACATATTTTGCTAGTTCTCTGTATTCAACATTTAACAGCTGTTTAACAAAATTCATATCACTACAATAACAATTTTTACACAACCAAATTTCTTAATTAAAAAGCATATGTTCCCTGAACATGGTGTAGGCAATTGGTTTAATTTCTGTCTGTTCAATTTATTCCTTGATCTTACTTACATATAATAACATTAAAGCTTATTTTATAGCAAAAGTACAAGAGAACATGGTTGAGGAACACAGCTGAAAGATGCGGTTGCTTTAAGCAGTACCTAAGACTTTGATCAACATTCTTCAAAATGCAAATCAAATACAGGTATGAAATTGATGCAACAAAATAAGTTCTCGGGCATAGGACAATATTCACCTTAGTTTGGACTTTCAGTAGGGTGTGGCATTCTCTGGGGGTAATGGGTTCGTTCGCCCGATCTACCTGTTCGCAAGAGTTCATTAGCACAGAATCCTTTCGCCCGAAATATTTTTCGCCAAACATCTGTTCGCCCTAATATGAGGTTCGCCCAATGCTTTATACTTGTATATATATGAATTAAAAATTAACATATAAATTTATCATTTTTTTCTATTTAAATTGTATTTCCCTTACGAACTTGATTTTTTTTTCTCAAATTGATCGAAGAGCAATAAATTAATTTTTGATTTAAATTCTATTGTAAGTCTTTTTTAATAACTAAGTGTTTGTACTTTAGTTAATTAGATGATTAATATCAATGTGAATTAGGGGGATACATCAGTATTATTTCTATGATTTGTCTGACGGACACAGTGATGGTCTGTTTTATTTTTAATGTACAAAAATTAGGAAAGAAATTCATTAGATTTTATTTTACATTAAATTACGGCGAACGGACCTGTGCGAACAAGTTTTAGGGCGAGCAGAATCTGGGGGAACAAGAAATCAGGCGAACAAACATGGATCCTTCTCTGGGCTACATAATGGGGAATACAATTAGGTAACGTCAAGAATGCCATGTCTTACTGAAAGTACACACTAAGGTGGTAAGTTCTATACATGGATAAAATTTATTCTCATACACGGTATATCATACATGGTATATCATAGAATGACAAAAAGGTCTGTTATTGTCCATTGATGCTTTACCCTCAACCACGGTTTTATACATTTACCCATAATTCATCTGTACTGTCATCTCACCTCACTAGTATTAAAATTGGGTGAAACAGCCTTGTATACAGATTAAATGTATAATTTTATATTACATAATGGAGTTTTTTAAAATAACAAATATAATAGTCAATATTGGCCATTATCTAAAATATTCTTATTTGATGTACTCCAACCCACTTTTTATTAAGGTTGGTTGGTAGGTAATTTTTTGGCATTACAGTATTGAACTTGCATACTGTGCATACAACTGTGCAAAATAACCAAAATTCAAATGACATGTAACAGAAACTTGCTTACGCATTACAGGTTATTGTCTGCACATCTTGCAATGGATGTTTTGATCGAGAACTTATCGAGCAAAAAGACCCGCCATGTACCTATCCTGTCATGACATTATTAAAGGTAAGTAGCCCTATCTGCAAAGGATCGAACAAAGTAAAACCTTCATCTTCAGAAGATGTACATTTAATAAGGCCATCCTTAAAAAATTGCTTGTTCGGAATTGCCACCTGAAGTGTTTCAGACATAGGAGGGAGGGAGGGAAATTATTTTCTTTAAATGAAGATAATTTTAAATTTTTGATAAAAATCTCAGTAAACAGTAAATACATTTTCTGACTTTAAAAAAAGTATCTATCATCAACAAAAACCCTAATTTTACATAGAATGGAAACTATATTTCAGAGTTTTGCATGATGCATGTAAAACATGTATTTGGCAAAAAAATTGACTAAATAAAAAAAAACCTTCCTTATTTTGGTCAATAAAATTTTTTCAGGAGGGGGCATTTCAGTGAGGCGGGAGGCAATTCCAAAAAAACTATAATTTTATTTTGGCCTAATGATTGGTAATTTATTTGAATTCCTGCAGAATACTATGTTACATACCATGAAAACAAAAAAATATATATATTAAATCAAAATCGCTTTTATTTCAGTACTCTGTGACAGTGGAAAGATGTAATTTAAAACATGACATGGCTCTATCTTACTGCATCAGATATCGATCCAAGTTTACTTTTAAACCGAAGGAAAACAGTCAAGCATCATTTGGAATGGAGCTACGTATATCACAGCCTTCACAATATGCCTGCTTACATAACCAAGAAAGCACAGTGAACAGTTGTACCTATGATGTCAGACGAGATCCTGAGAATACTTTCAGTGCACTCATTGCTACCTGCAAAGAAATGAAAATTTTAAGTGACTTGTATCAACCATTTTGTATTTCATCTGGCTTGTACGAAAAATACTCATTATCCTTTAGCTTACTTCAAACAAAATTTCATTTGTATCATGTAGATGAAAAATGTTGAAAAAGTTTGTTTGTCCCATAGGAAATTCTCTTCCAATTTATAATGAATTATCAGTGTAGTCAGGGGTTGATTGGTGTCAGTTCCATCGGCAAAGTACCGGGTATTTGTAGCGGAATGGTGCAAACTGCAAAATGAAACACTTTTCATGAGAACCTGGAAATGAAACACTTTTCATGAGAACCTGGAAAAACATCAGGTGGAAGTGATCAACTACATGTGTACAAGAAAAAAGTGAATACTTCCTTGAATACTAGCATTAACAATGATGCACTAAAACTCGGTTATAGAAAAGTCAATGAGGCCTTTGAAATTACTTTGCTAAATTCATAATTCGTTATAACCGTTAAAAGATTTTTCAAATTTATATAGCATGAGATACAAGATAACTTAAGATATATCTGTGAATACGCAGTACAATGTAACTACCAAATATACAAATTAAACCATGACTTCCTTAAATTTGTTCTGAAGTGTATTTATAGTGTATTAAAATAAGCATGCAATATTGGTCTTGTCATACTTAAGAATTTTTAAGAAAATGTTATTCATTGAAACAAATGTGCAAACATAGTTAGTAAATTTTATGCAGAACTTAAATGTTGAATGCATTTCGGTCGTTGGGATGAATGTAAGGCAAACAGAGGAGATAAGTACTTGTTCACAAATATCATTTACAGATTTATTTTTATTTAGAAAATATATGACAAATTAAACAAGCATTTAAGGTATATGGTCCCTTGATTTGCCATGTTATACCCGGTATGAGCTTTTGTGAACTTGATACTGTACTAGTAAGTTTTAAATATGAAGTAAAGAAAAGTGCAGCCCAAAAATTTACTCTGTACCTGATTTAAAATGAATCCATCATTAATTACTTGGAAGTTTACATATAAGAAAACTATTTAGATAAACCCCATTAACAGATAATGGTACATGGATGACACATTCAGTCGAAGCATTGTCCTTTTCTAGTACCTTCTGGAGCCCTGTAACATAAATTGAAAATATTTTGAATAGATAAAATGTTTTATTGTTGAATGATGAATACCCTATGGTCCCAGTAAGGGCCTGTTAGGAGACAGTTAAATTGCTGTACTACATGTACAACAAATGAGAAAATTTTACATCTAATCAAAGGCGGACCCAGTACAAGCACGACAGGCATGAGCCCCCTACCCCTTTGAATTTTTTAAATGAAATTTTACTACTGCACCCCCAACCCCCATTATGAAATTCCTAGTTCCGCTGCTGCTAATTCCTATATTTTAGGGGGGAAAATGCATTCTCATAATTTTAAGAGCATTTTGGAAGGGGTCATGAAGATTTACAGTTACATGTAGTATTGAAAATATACATGCCTGTGTACATGCAAGGAGTAATGATTGACATTCTTTTATCTGGATCAACAGGATCAAGTACATACATGTAATTACATAGCTCATAAGTACTTTATATCTACTGTAATGATATATGCATAATATTATTAATAAATTAAATAACGAATGTTATTTCTATCAGGATCATGTTTAAATGTAGTTATCAACCCTTTTCCCCGTGATCGATGCATTTGTTGCATGTATATAATTATGTACATGTATTTTCCATTTGTTTTTAATGACTTTGCACACTATATCACAACCTGATTCTATTGTCCCGTGAGCTAAATCAATGGAATAAAGTTATGGAACCAATCTTTGGGAAACTTTTTGGAATGAAAACACGCTATTTCAGCTTAATAACTATTTTTATTTTCCTTTTAGGCTTTAAAATATTCGCTTATCGTGCCCCATTCGGGATACCTTGTATGTATGTCACTTTATAAAACAAAAAAGCAATTAAAAGCTGTTTACCTGTTTAACTCAATCCACTTTCCCCTCTTCTTTTCAATAATCGGGCAACAAACGACATGACAGACTTTCCGAGTCCGCTACGAGGCTTAAAACCTAATGCGAAGCGGTAATCCATTGTCTCCAAGAACGCTTAGCTGCCCGGAAGTTATAAAACGAAAGTGAAAGTAAACGAGACTTTCAGACCCTATTTTAGGGGCCGTGGGGGGCCAAAAGTCGATTTTAGGAGTCTTTATTCTTTATTGTCTTTTTACAGATTATGAAAAATCATTATTTTAGAATGAAAATCTCAATCAAAATCTGATCTCATTTCATCAAGAATCGAACGGAAGACCCACTCGTTGCTCGCAAGGAGATCGTATCTAGTTAAGGTCTTCCGTCTTCAGCGGAAGACCTTCTTGTTATTCTTAGGTTTCTTTTCCACTATTTTTATTGTTTTTTTTTCTTACCGATTTTGTGTACACGATTTCTCAGAAACGGCTTGCTCGATTTTCATGAAACTTTCAGGACTGATAAAGCATCAAACAAAGCTGATATATAATTTTTTGTTTTGATGACGTCACTTCCGGTTTTGAGATTTTTGCGATTTAGTGATTTTCAGAGGGTCAGATTGTCCGCGAGTTTTCTCAAAAACGGCTTAAGATAGAAACTTGAGTTTTTTGAGCAGTGATAGAGCAATGTCTGTAGATGTGACATACGCATTTCATTTCTACCGGAACTGCTGCACGCCGACGCTCGCTATGGTCCAAAAATGGGCATGTCGAGAATTTTAAAATTTCTAACACCTTTTCTTCGATATCTTTTCACATACAAATATTTTGTTAAGACATATAGAACAAAAGAAGTGTTGAATTACATGATCTTTCAAATGATATCTCGTAAAAAGGGCTGGCCCCTAAAATAAAGGGCCTAGAGGGGCCGAAAGTTTTTCATTTATATCTCAAAAAGTATTGAGAATTTGTTATACGTCTAAAAAGCAAAGTTGTTCAAAATGTCAAGATTAATCTGCTGAAGTCGTCAAAATGCGTCCGGCGACGTCACTTCCGGTCATACCGGAAGTCGTCAGAATATGCATATTTTTGCCGTTCTTGACATATTTTTGGGTAACATATGTATCTGGAAGCATACAACTTCATTTTCTGTCCGTTGACATCACTTTCGGAGTGGAAGTGACCGGAAGTAGCCAAAAATAGTTTATTTTTGAAGGTTTAAATACAAAATTAAAATTATAAAGTCAATAGAGACCACTTAGCTCATTTGCTTTCATTTGTTGACGTCACTTCCGGTCAAAACAGGACGGAAGACCTACTCGTTGCTTTGCAACGAGCTTTGCTCTAGTTATTATTATTTTTCTTGCTGGGAAAATTTTGTCCACGAGTGATCTTGTAAACTACACATCCGACTAAGGTAAAATGTTTTTAGGGTCAGTAGACATGTTATGTAGATTTGCCGAGCAAAGGTCATTTTGCGCGCACCTGCTTGCAAGAGCCAGAACGTTCAACACGTTAAATGACCAATATAATGTATATTGTATTAACTTTTCTATTTTTTGATGAAATGCTTTGAAACGCATAATGTAAGGATATATTAATACTATAGACAAGATGACATGGTCAAAATAGCAAGATCTCACGCGCATGCACGTGCGCTTTGCTCTGATTGGCTGAAACTAAAGTCTCAATATCTTTCTTGTTTTTTGACGAAATCCTTTGAAATTTTGAACATAACCATGCATAAGGATATCCTACAACTTTATATATAGCAATCATCATGAAAACACGTGCATGCACGTGCGTTGCAATCTGATTGGCTTTAAATAGGTATAACTCCGTTGATTGTCAACCAAACAGAATGGAATTTGGAACATAGATATATATATATAATGGACGTCTACAAGAAGGTATGGTCACTATGCGCATGCATACACGTGCCTGTGCGTGCGCAGAAATCTGATTGGCTGAAACTTTAAACAGCTATAACTCCCTTGGTTTTCAACCAAACGGGGTGGGATTTAAAACATAGATAGATGTAATGGTCACCATGCTCATGTATGCACGTGCGAGCACGTGAAATGTGTAAAATCAAAAATACACTTGAATGAGCGTTTTTTTAAATACTTTTGGAATAAATATTTATATATTTAGCATATTAAAATACATAGATTGTGTAGACAATATGATTTGGTCATTACGCACATGCATTCACATGCGCAACTATGCATTGAATGAACATGGTACACTCTTGGGTAAACGTTCTTAAAGTCTCAAATGCATAGAGTTTGTCTTATTTAATTACGCTCAGAGGGAATATGACTATAAAAAGGAGTTGCATGGGGAGCGTTTGGGGAACATCTGTAACGGTCCCCGTACAATTAGCACTTGTTTGTTATAGGGTTCCTCAGGTTTGGGGGTCTTTGCCCCTGGATATAACCCCTGGATCCCAACCAGAGCTTTGACCTGGACGCACAGGGGGCTTTAATGCAACCCCCATACTTCCCAGTCTTCTACTTTACCCCCCCCCCCCGTTCCTACATTGCTGGATAAGTATTTAGACAGTTTATTAACTGCTAGTACAATTATACATATTTAACGGTAGTTAACTATCGCCAGTTTACAAATGCTAATCTAAGTTTATCTGTCTGTACGAAAACGTTAACAATAGATTTTGTTGATACACAGATTCACGTCTCTAACTATAATTTATTATTGTGAACTATAGTTAAGAGTTAATCATAGTTTCATAAATCGTGAAAGTATATTTATCAGTTCCTGAACTATAGTTTGGAGCTGTAAACCACAGCTTACAATTTTTAAAACTGCATTTATCTCAGATAATTTATGTTTTGTAACCGCAAATGATTGTTTTCAATTTTAAGTATAGTTTACGGTTCTGAGACATTATCACGTTAACTATGGTTTACAGGTGTAAAATATAGATTAACGTTCTCGACATCTTCTAAACTATAATACACAGTCCGTAAACTGTGAAACTATGTTTATCTTTTTGGGGATTTGGCTTTCCATATGTAGGACAGTGTCTTAATAACGAAAGATCATCCTTTAACATGGGCAGATCCAACAATTTATTGAAAGGGGGAGGGGTTCCAGGTCGGTGTACGGGGCACTCATGCATAGAACCACACCTTGGTCACCTCAAGTCCGTAGCTTCATTTATAAGAAAGGGGGGAGGGGGCTTAAAAACATTTGACAAACAAATAAAAAACAATCAAACGTAAACAACTTGAAAAAAACCTACATGTATGCACCACACTTTAAAATTAGGAGGGGGTAGAGGGGACGTTTTCTGTTTGGTACATTACTTTCAATCTTGAATCTGTGTATTTTCCAGCAACAAAGATGTGAAGGGAGCTATTATCTCTCTCTCTCTCTCTCTCTCTCTCCCTCTCTCTGTATAAAATAAAGGGGGTTCAAACCCCCGGTCCCCCCATCTGGTCTGCCAATGCTTTAATATAGTATGGATAATTTTCAAAACCATTCAATAAAAACACACTGAACATACGAGGGTCATTCAAAAAGTTCGTAGACTTTTGTCCAAACTTTTTTTATTTAACGTCATATTATATCCAAATTTGGTACAAATATTTTAACAACAGATTCAAATAATTTGAGTAAAAAAATTGTATCTTCATATTTCTTAAAATTACCAAGGATTTAGAACAGCAAAAATGGGGTCACGGAGCACCGTCAAAATTGAGTAATTTTCTAATTTTCACTTTATAGTATTTACAGCTATATCTCTAATAAATGGAGCTGAAACGAAATAAAATTTACATGTTTAAATAAATTATTGCTGTATTAATTAAATTGAAATCAGGTTATGTAATATCTCGCTCCATTTAAAAGATAGCAGCTTCTTAATACATATGGACATAATTAAAAAAGGCAGAAAACCATGACGTTGGAGGACGTCACGGAGCAGCAAGTAGCAATAAAATTAGACTTTACATTAGGGAAACTTCTTCTACTAGCTTAAAAAATCCTTATAAACCAGGATTTGTATGAAAAATAATCTGTGTATTTGTATTAAATTGAAAACACGATTTTTAAATGGTAGCGAGTTTGAATCGGACGATGGATTGTCTGCAAAGAAACATGTTAAAGTTAAAAAAAAATTGTCACAAGAGTTAAGAACGTCATTGAACGTGATGTGTGATTCAATGTTGCAGAAATAATAGAGTTGCATGGTATATTAAAGACTTTGAAAACAATAACATTCAAATTCAAGCTATATTGTACAATTGTTGGCAAACTAGGTGTTAAGTGTTGTGGATATGTGTTTTGAATGGAGAAGACGCTACAAACCGTGTTTGAAATAAAAAAAAATACTATACTTTTGACAAACTTTCTCAGCGTTGTTTTTGACGTTACAATATTGGTTAACCGTGCTCCGTGGTAGCAAAACATGTTGCTTTAAATTATGGCTAACGTGAGTTCTATATAATCAAATGGAATGAAACTTCACACTTTGACAAAATAAATGTTTATGTTTACGAAAATGTGTTGATTTATAATCTTGTAATAATCATATGACGATGAGAAGTATTGTCTACGTATTTTTTGAATGACCCTCGTATGCATATATTTATATCATACTGGTACATGAAACATCAAAGCGATTATACTTATCAAATTGACCAATAATTTTGATTTTTCTATACGTGTGTTTCGTTCATACGTTTCGTCAGTTACGCAAGTAATCAGATAGTAAACAAGTTTACCATTCGTAAAACAGATATTCGTTCGTTACGTGTTTGGTGTTCTTTAGTAGGCCTTAAAGTGCTAATTTGATCATAATTGAAAAATTGTTTCAATACTTACACTTTTTACTAACACGTTCATGAATCCGATTATCCGACACGGTACAGTGTGAGATGATGTCTAGTTGAAGTTTGTCTATGAAGAGGTCGTACATTTTTTCCGGTCTTTCCGGTACATACAAACATCTCTCTTTCTCGCTTCTCCTATAATCCCAGGACCGGCAGTACTCTGATATTACGTCACGCGACGCCATGGTCAAGAAAAACTCCAGATCACTGTCCTCCACCAGACACTCCGTAACAAAGGCGTACATGACATCATGTCTGATGTCGTCTGATATAAATGTTATCACACCGTCACGCGTTTCTGCAATTCCAGAAGGAAGTTCTACTAAGTCTTTATAAGTAATATCTGGGAAATATCTTTCCCTGATTGCTTCCTTTGTACTGTTGTTTGATTGTTCATTGACTCTCAGTTGATAGTTTTCAGCTAACAGTAAGCAGTATAGTAGACATCTGACTTCCTCTGAAGATATTTGTTGTTTTCCTAAAAAAAATTTATTAGCAAATATTTATTTACAACTTTGTCAAAACTTTTAACTCCAAGCCATTAGGGATGAGTATCGCTAAAAAAAATATGACTTTCTGTCATTGTAATTTGAAAGTTTGAACAAATGAATGAATAATTTAAGGACGTTATCTTATGTATAGTATGTACCTAAATACCAATATTTAGGTCTACAAATCAAGATATGTATTGTGCAACAAAATATTGCGATATACCGGTATACCGATTAAATCTTACATCCCTACTAGTCATCATAGTTTGTCTTAATATTTTTTTTCAATATAAATGCTTCTAGGCTGAATCTCTCATTTGAACTAATAACTGTCACATTAAAATCCCCATATCATAATTTTGTTACAGTATTTTAATTCTATGTAAATATCCCGTGTAGAACGCTTTTGTTTTTAGACGTGTTTTCACTGTAAATTTCCTGTAGGGAACCTCAGTTCACTGGACCCGCCAGTCCGTGCAAGTTAGTTTTGGACACGGCAGTCCAGAGAAGAGGACGTCTTTATCCCTCTCATGTATAATATTGCTTTGAGTATCCAGCATTGCTATTCTATATATACCGAGTATAACTTGCAGAGCTTGCTCTGACATTTCAATGTTTTTTATGGTCCACTTTTTCTGAGGTAAAGTCCTTCATATTTTTATTTTAGTCATTTACAATGTAAATTATCATTCATTTGTCCTAAAACATCTAGTAACCGTATTTCTCATCATTTCTAGCATGTAGGTTTAGTTTAATTTGATTTGTATTTTACATTTAGTACCACGTATTTGACTATTTAATGTACGTTGTACAATTGCTGTCATAATAGTTTGTCCGAAATATTGCATTTGTGTAGGAGTTGTACGTATAATTATAACTTCCCACGAGTATGTGTAATTCAGTCTTATGTTAGACGTTTTCATTATGATCGTATAATGAGTGTAAAGTATTTATGTGTAAAGCCCCTAAAGCTTGTAAGGAAAACTTATGTTTACGAGCAGGTTCCAGCGTCAAAGTACGACAGTGAGGTTGCCCAGTGTGCCCTTGGAGTGTAGTGTATATAGGCCGCCACCCTTGGAACGTAAAGTCCATCCTCCAGCCTGTGATTTGAGGTGGAAAGCATGAGGCGCAACTGGACACCAGGACAACAGCAGCAATCACAATGATTTTGTTAATTTTTTCTCAAAAATTATTAAATATGTAAATGGTATGAAATGAAACAAGAGTTTGAGTTATATTTAATATTTGTAAGAAAAAGTAAATCCGCTCGACTATCTGTGACAAATTGGTGTCAGAAGTGGGATAATATTCCCTAATTAAGAATATTAATCTTTTAATTTGTTTTATGTAAAAAACATTTTGTGAAGTTTTTTTGTATGAAAAAATACTAACATTTTTCTCCTCTTGTTGAAAAATTTTCTTTGTTTGGTCATTGTTTTCTACATACTGTTTTATTTTATATTTTCGAATTTTCTGTTGTGTTTGTTCTGTGTTGTAGAGAATCAGCCGGATTCTGGTTGTTTGGGACCTCGGAATGTGCAACAGGAGTTGGGCCTGTCTCAGTGAGTGGACCGTTCTGGTAAAGACAGAGTAAGCAATGGTGAAAGTCGCGATGTAAAGATTATCGCGATGCGGTTAGTACAGTCCCTGAAACGTTCTACTTTCCCACCTGAACGGTGAGCAAACGCTGAACGAACGGTGAACGAACGCAGAGCGAACGGTGAGTGAACGATGTGTGAACGCTGAACGCAACTTGGTGAACGATGTGTGAACGGAGAACGGTGAGTGAACGCAGAACGCGAACGGAGCGCAAACGGTGAACGGTGAACGAACGGTGAACGCAAGATGAACGATTTATTCGGAATGCCTTAGATTTTTTCCTTGTATTTAAACTATTCCGTTGTATTCTAATGTTAGATGCTAAAATATAAATAAAGAATAAATAAATAAGTGAATTATTAATTTAAACAATTTTTTTTCTGCACATACGTATGAAGTTTTAAATCAATATGTTAATAACACGATTTTTATTGCCGTAAAAAAATGTGTAATTGTTACCGAACACGTGTAGTATAAAAATTGAAATTAATTTACTAATTAAATAAATCTGCTTAGTCTTTTAACTAATAAAATAATGTAAACTTCAGAAGAGAATACTACTACTTATAAAATGAATTTATTACATTGTACCACAGTTGTAAAAACTATATACTATATATTTCGATGCCACGGCGATTCCGTGTAAATTAACAATTTTTTTTTATTAATTTACAAAGGTCTGTTGACGTATTGCATAAATACACTCGTATTTAAAATTTTAATGCAATAATATATGATATTTATTTGTTTTTTACTTTGTATGATTTTTTTAGCAGAGTTTTACATGTAAATGCATATATCTGAAGACATTTCCCGACTGTGATTATACTCGGAGAAGATAATGGAAAGAGGCATTCTAATCATTTGTAATATATTAGATTTTCAGAACTAAATAAATAATATATTGTTGTCATAGTTTTATTTAACAGGACAAATGTAAGAGCAAGAGAGACTTGAGAGATAGAGAGAGAGAGCGCGAGAGAGATTTAAGCCCCATCGATTCTCATATATCTGTTGCATCGAATAAAAATTCATATCATTTTTTTTCTTCTAATATTCCCGGTGTCGCATAATATTTGGTCCGCCTCGTTTAAAGGTCCGGCCGGACCTAATACGATAACATATTTGGTCCGCCTTTTATAAGAGAAGGTCCGGCCCGTATAAGAAAAGGTCCCCCTACGTTTTAAGGTCCGGGTGGTGCAAAATATTTTAATCTTGACTTTAACATATGAAATTAAAGAAAGTTAGTTTATACTATACGATAGGAAGGATTTACCCTGTTGTGTTTTATGTTTTGTACAACATTACATGTATCTCTAGACAATAATCTACTCGTTTAGTGTGCTTTAAGGTCAAGATCTAGTAAATAACTTTAGACTCATTTTTGGTGCTAGATCCATTATGACGTCATAATCAATTTCAACTTTCTTTTTCCCGTACTTTACGGCTTCAGCAGAATTATGTAGAAAATAGGGTATTTTCATGACATTCAATTTAAAATCATATGAAAAGTAAACTGGATACCTATATTAAATTTGATATTGATTTAAAGAAGAGGCCATGAACATACTAATTATCGTTTTCTAAGAGACTGTAGGCAATCTGTATACATTTCCGTTGTCGAATATGAAAAAAACTCCCATATTCATGACTGGTTTTCTTAATTTTTCATTGAAAATGACAGTTTAAAATACAGTTTTTTTATCTTGTTTACCTACAAATTATACCCCGAAACACCTTATTTGACCAAGCTAAAGTTGTAAAGCATCAATAAAGGAATTTATCTCTCAAGTTTGATAAATCTGTAGGCACCTTTCATTTACTAGATCTTGACCTTAAACAGTGAAGTTTAGGGCAATGGTTTCTTGAAAAATAATGCCACAACTATTATGTTAGTGTTTGTTTTTCCTTTTTGCTTTGTGTAAATTAGTATACGATTAAAGGTGTGAAATCTGTCGGTGTGTATGGCTAATAAAACAATGGGGGTGTGACGTATTTGTTTACCTGACAGGTACCCACAGGTAGAGCCCGCGACAGATGGCGATGTCATTGAATGGTCAGTGAACCTTATGGTCATGTGTTAGCTTTACATATCAATAGATTTAAATTTCTTTAATTAATAATTTATGCTAAGAAACAAATATGTCTATGCGAACACTTCAAAACTGCGACATTTGTAATAGTTATAATCATATATACTTAGTCTTTATTTGAATATTTAAAGCTAAATATGGCGTATCTGAGCTAAAAATTGAAAATACTAGATTAAGCGTATATCTACACGTGAAAATGATATTTGTATTCAAATTAAAAATTTTATCAATATTGAACATAAATATACCCACGTTTCTATTAATTAAATTCAAACTAATTGAATTTAAACTTTGTGTGATATTAATTTTACCTTCCGAGTCGATAAGAATCGGTCATTGTTTTAAATCTCTGATTTCTATATATACAAAGAATTAAATACAAAGAAATATACAAAGATTAATTTAATTTTCGGTAATAGAACATTTTAAAGAATAAATTATAGACTGTTTAGTTAATCAAATGTCTTGGACATAAGTTTTAGCGAACATTAAATGTGATTAAAAAATTACCTGCTCATTATTTTTAGTGTGTTAACTAGACTTGGTGCTTCACGTACAGATGTATTATACGGAATTTTTTTTATAAAAATGTGTTGTTTAATAATTTTTTCAAAATTCCTTTTCTACGTGCATGTACCCGGTAAACATTAAATTGCCGGAGAGGTAACTATCAAAAATTCCTGAAATCAAAAGAAACAATAAAATGTCGTGAAAAAAGAGTAATTGTCGGAAATAAAATAAAGAAAATGAAATGCAGCGGTCCTATCTTTATAAAAGAAAGATCTTTTTTATATTGGGTTTATTTTCGTAGCTTAAAAACACGAGAAAGAGACAGGGCGGACCCTAAAACGCAGTTATCAGAAAAGGTCCGCCCTCTGTTTTTCAGATATCTTCATGTTTTATAGGGAAATATTTGGACAGGGTTTACTTTCGTAGCTGAAAAGACTAGAAAAAGGACAGGGCGGGCCTTAAAACGCAGTTATCATAATAGGTCCGCCCTCTGTATAACTTCATATTTTTAAGGAAAATATTTGGACAGGGTTTATTTCAGTAGCTTAAACATTTAGAGAAAGGGACAGGGCGGACCTCAAAACACAGTTATCAGAAAAGGTCCGCCCTCTGTATTTTAGATAACTTCATATTTTTAAGGACCGTTCACGGTAGCTCAGTCGGTAGAGCGCTCGCTCCGTGATCGGGAGGTCGTGAGTTCGCATCTCGGCCGCGACCGACCTAGTCGTTAAAATGGGTAGCAACTGTTCCTTCGCCATGCGCTCGGCACTTTGAAGTGAAAGTTGCGGGTCCTTCGGATGAGACCTTAAAAACCGAGGCCCCGTGTCAGCGTATGGATACATGTAGGACTAAGTCTAGGTAAAAGAGCTTAATGAGCATAAAACTTTTTAACCACATTTGATGTGCACTTAATTGAATGTCATTGACAGCATCATACTTATATCCAATTCACTGATTTATAAAATTGGATTTCAATGATTTATTTATGATTTATTCCTTTGAATTTTTCATAATTAAAGTTATCAAATATGTTACTATAGGCTACATATGTATTTTAAAAATGTCGGAAATGAAAACAAAAAAAATGTCGGAAATTAAAACTAAAAAATGTCGGAAATGAAAAGTTGATAATTGCCAAAAATTCCGGAAATGAAATGCAGCCGTTAAAAACAGTGTTAACTTGTAAAAACACAGGGGATATGGTACTTTAGGTTTTCTCAAACGAGACAATTATAGACTAACCCCCCTAACTGCCCAATCTGCAGGCATGTTGTTTTTACAATTTAACGGCTGTAGGGTAGTAGATGTACACCGTGACATAAGCCACTGTCACAGTGACCCCCCACTTACTGACAACAATATTAAACGTAAAGAATGACAGATTTTTTTTTAATTAATACTATAAAGAAATATATTTTGAATGATGTGATTTTTTTGCGAGTGGAAGTCGGACGTTTATCATGTACTTATTGGAAAGAGAGTGTAACTAAATGATTTGTGTTGGACTTACGAACATTCATCTGTTCATTGCATACTGATTATTCTGCCAGTAAACAGGCGGTGAAGGTAAATGTATGTACATTTATGTATTCTTAATATTTTTTAATGTTGATATAAGTGTATTTAAACGACAAAATAATCAGAATTATGGTTCAAACGGTACCTGGTGAAAACGGCACCTAGTGAAAACGGCACTTGGATTATGCAAAACGGCACTTAGTGAAAACGGCACTTAGTCAAAACGGCACTTGGTCAAAATGGCACTTATAGAAAAAAAAGTGTAATTATATGCAATGATTATTTGATATATAGATTGATATATATTTGTGTGAATATATATACATGTAAACATATATAATTTTTGTTTTCTGGGAGGGTCCATATTTACCCAAGAAAACAATTTAAGTATACACTGAAATAAGATTTTATAAAATCTATGAGATGTATATAAAATTAAATTATGTATGAACCTATGCATATACATACTTTTCTCCACAGATTTATACATTTAAATTACAAATTTGATTTTTTTTTTTTTTTTATTCCTTGAAATATCAGAACCTTCATCTTTTAGTCTCCTTCTTTTTTGAATTAATGAAATAATAGCATAGTTTTTAAATATAATGTTATTTTCAAAAACAAGATTACATGTATAAAGTTGACAATAACAGCATCATTTTATCATCTAAATAAATTTTTATCTAACAATATCAACATTGTATCATCTTTTAATATTTAATCAATATTATTTAATAGAAATAAATTGATATTTTTCAGTTATAAAAAAAAGAAGAAAACAAACCAACAAACAAATGTTTTTGTTCTTCTATGTACATGCAGGTTTCATATTGTTACAAAAACTTATAGTAAATGTTGTATAGCTATTCAGATTTAAAGATTTTATGTACAGTTTAGAGAGAAAAATCTAAGTTCCAATCCGTTTGACATATCGTCAAGAAAGACACAATAGTAAATGTATATGATTGCAAATTGATTATCAACAAATTATTGAGGGGGAGGTGTGAAAAATTCTTTTGTTTCTTATTTCTACAAGTGTATTCTAAGTAAACATACTCTAACTGGCTTCTAATTAGTCAACTGTGACTGGCACCCCCCAAAATAGAGTAGTATACATATTTGCAGTACTATAAATTTTAAATTTCAAAGGATCATAAAAATATAATTTGGATTTGATCTCTTTTGTAGAAAATATTAGATATATAATTTAAAGAAGGAGTACATTTCACAAAAATCTATCCACTGTACAAAAGTATAATAATTTTCGAATGAATTACTCTATTTTTTCCCCTAAAATATTTTTAAAACATTTTTATCAATAATAATATACACGCTCATTACTATATTTATGTAATATAAAGATCCATTTTCTGTACATTAAACAATATCAAATTCTCAAAATTAAAAAGTGCCGTTTTGACTACTCTCAAGTGCCGTTTTGCATATTTCCTAAGTGCCGTTTTCACCAGGTGCCGTTTTGACTTGTACCCAATAATCATGTCCCATCTTCCCGACAGGAAACTCGATCAATAAATCTATACATTTCTTTAATAAATATTTTATTTATGTATTAATTTCTTCCTTATTGTTTACTACATTCTCTTGGAGGAAACACTAGCTATTAATACGAATTTATATCCTCAATTAATTTTAAAACAGTAGTTTTTCTTAATTTCTTACTTATTGTTTACTACATTCTCTTGGAGGAAACACTAGCTATTAATACGAATTTATATCCTCAATTAATTTTAAAACAGTAGTTTTTCAATCATTATCGAATGAACACAGGCATACAATTTGTATAATAGGCCGAGGGCGGACCTTTTCTTATAGAGTCAGGCGGACCTAATACGTTATCGTATTTGGTCCGGCCGGTGTAACGACGAAAAGTGACCCCCGTAGAATATTGACCGGGGGTCATTTTTCTACTTAGAAATTTGACCCCCTGGTCAATATTCTACGTAGAAAAATGACCCCTTTTTCCGTAGAAATCACGGCCTTGGGGTCATATTTCTCCGTGTGCATTGTAGAAAATTGACCCCGTAGAATAATGACCCCCTGTCATTTTTTATGCCAAAACAATTCATTTTAGAAGGAATTTTCTTATTAGGCATATGCAAGCGGGTAATATCAAGCTGACTTATGCTTTAAAGTGTTAATTTCTTAAAGCTTTTAAGCTAAGATAATGAAATCAAAGCGATAAAATACCTTGCATTAATGATACAAACTGTTTATCTCCACTAGAGGAAAACAGTATCAAAATATTCTAACCCAAAGGCTATATGAGCAAGGATACGAGAATTCAGAGAAACTTTTATTAAATTTTATACTAGTAATTTTAAACCAGTAAATAAGTCTCAACAGTTGCTTTTTTAATTCTAAAAAAGGGTTATTTCCAAACTTCTGCCAGCGTTCGATACATAATTTTTCAAAAGTTTAAAGTTTTTTTTTCATCCATATTTTTAAAACAGGGCACGAAAAAGTGTTCCAACACAGAAAAATCGTATAAAAATATTTGATTTTCTATGAATGAAGTTTCAAACTTCTTTAAAAAAAAATACGGATAATTTAATTTGTAAAAATTAATACTAAATTAAATTGTCTCTGACCTTTATGTATGATACAAGGAAAACAAAAAGTGGTTAGCTCAAAACCTGTAAAATGTCCTTTGTCGTTTGCAAGTGTTAACAAAATAGGGATTGTAGCATAAAACATGATTAACTAAAAAAAATAATAATAATAAGTTCCCATCTTTCCAAAAAAAGGCATATGTAGTATCGTTTTCCCCGTTCTATCATGTACATAAAAATACATATAATGATTTTAAGAGTTTTTTACCAATAGAAAAATTTAGATGATGAAAAAATTGTTATTTTACATGATATACTTGTGCCCCTGTAAACGAAATTCCCGGGGTTTTGCCCATGTAAACGAAGTTTCTGGGGGTATATAGCATTTTACCTGTCCGCTTGTCTGTTTGTATATTTTTCCGCAAAACTTGAACCTTGCCCATGCCCATGACTGGGTAAGACTACGGCTTTCATATTTCACAAGTGTATTTTTGTGACAAGACCTTTTTGTGTACAATCAATTTTGACCTTTTAGTTTTGACCTTGGAGTTTGACACACTTTTACACAAGGAGAATATGGAGATATTCACTAACAGTATTCAATATCAAAGTCCATAAAACAATACAAAATATAAAGGAGCAGAGCAAACACGAACCTCCGAAACATCAGAGATGGAATCAGGTGCCATAGAGGAATGAGAATCCCCTACTGACCCGTCACATCTGTCATGTTCTCCTTGTCTCGACTGGGAAATAACAGGAAAATCCTCCGCAAACTCGACGCACAAATAATAATATAACGGCCCAACAAAAAGCACGAAAAACATAAGTCAGCATTTGTTTCAATTTGATAAATTGCATTTGCTGTCAATGTCATTGTGTCAACCATAGAATTAACGTAATGTTGACTTCAAATGAGACTGCCGATATTCTTGTTATTTATTTCATTTACTTGCTTGTCAATTACTTACTTCGTTTTAGAAATTGTTCATATGTAGAGCATGCTCTTGCGTATAGAATCAACCGAGATATATACACTCCGTTTGCAGGTGATGAAGGTAAATCGCTGCATAACCAAGGACATTTGACGATAGAAAAGTTTGTCATCAAATTTATCATTAAGCCTAGTTGTTAGATTACCATTAACGTCTTTTTTCAAGTAAAATTTTTTGAAGTAAAATATCCATGGGTGAGACAGATGTGTCAGACTCTGTGGTATCTTTCATCTCAAGCTAGCTCACAAGGATATATCGTATCGACGTAGGAATGAAAACTACCACTTGTTAATTGACAATACGTCGTCGATATATATATCTAAATGTTGAGTTGAAGGCCACAGCAAGTATTTTCTTCTTTTCACGCATTAGACTTCGCACAAATTCTTGCAAGTGAATATAAAAATATATTCTATATATTATAACGGAGCGCAATTGGTACCTATGGGAATTCCAATTTATTGTCGGAATATCTGGTCTTCAAAAAAAAAACAGATATTGTCGATCAGTAACTTACGGAAGCGTAAATGGCTCTACACTTGTTGTGTTATAACTTTGTATATTGTCTTATATTTTATAGACTTATCAACATATAAAGCTTTATACCTCCTTATTTATGCCCATATTTTGAATTGTATTGAGGTGTGTTTACATAATTGAAGGCAACTTCTTTTGTTCAATAGATTTTATTGCTTTAACTTTTATAGACTGAAATATTACACTTACTTTCAAATATCGATCTAAACAAAATATTTATTCATGTCAATATAGTTTTGTCGATATGAAGAAATAGATATGAAGTTAAATCGATATGGATATATGAATATTTTCGAGAAGATGTCAGAAAAAGGTGTTTTTGAATTACTGTAAATCACATTTTATTCGCGAGAACTTTATTTTCGCGTAATTACGCGAGACAGTGTGCTCGTGAAAATTTATTTCTCGCGTATAATAGTATTCCTTTATATTAAAAAGAGCAATAACCACAATTCGTGAAAATTTTGTCTCTCTCATCTAGAGTCAATGACTATCTCGCGAAAATAAGGTGTCGCGAAAATAAAGTGATCTTGGCGGGGGCTGGAATTCTAATTAATCTTCACTTGGGAAGCTTATGTACCATGTATTTGCTATCGTGTTTGACTATAGTCTGAAACAAAATTAAAAAAATATTTGAAAAATGGAGATGGAGAGACATCAACAGTTAAATTATATGCATTGTCATAGGAAATTATTGTACCCATCATTTTGAAGAGGGAATATGATATATTCTATCATGGTTCACTGCTTATATCTCTTGAGTTCAATGGGGATTGTAAAACGCTAATGAAGCGAAAATAGAAAGTACCGGGTAACACTATTATAAAAGTACATGTAACACTGATTATATATATGTACTTTGTAAATATTTGATGTTTCACTCTGTGATAAACGTAGGATCTGACTCATGAATGCGAACCTCCACAGTCTTAAAACCTCCAAGCACCCCCCCCCCCCTCCTGCATAAAAATATAATAACACCAGATCTAACTTCTTATGCAATAAGAAGTTAGATCTGGTGTTATTATATTTTTATGAAATAATTTGTGATTTCAGCCAATCTGCAAAAGCTTAGTCACAAAGTTTAAAGGAGGAAAGTGTAGTGTCAGCCAAAATAAAATTATAACAAGAAAAACACCCAAGGGATTTAATAATCTAACTGCGAGAATTTTCTTAAATTTGGGGACATAACAGTGGATCTCTGCTGTACTCATTTTTTTTTTGGGGGGGGGGGGTTATAGCTGGATGAGGGGCACAAAGATACTCTTGTCTCCCCCTCTTCAAAAGTGGTGATCGGTACAATAGCCCACTATGGATCTATAACTTTCAATTTGTCTCCATCTCCCTTTTTTAATATACTTTTTAATTTGATTCAGACTTTAATCGTACATGCTGACATGATACATAAGCTTTCATTGAATCCCGAGTGAAATGAAGGTTCATTGGAATTCCCGCCCCCGCCAAAATAATTCAAAACACTTTATTCTGACTTCATTATCGCAAATATTCATAAATTAAAATTGATATAACAATATCTTTATTTTATCATAATAATCAACAATATTATATCGATATGATTAAATATCTTGTTTTAATTAATATCTGAAAATCAATATATTATTTCAGTCTATAAAAGTTAAAGCAATAAAATCTATTGAACAAAAGAAGTTGCCTTCTCTTATGTACTTGCACCTCAATACAATTCAAAATATGTACATAAATAAGGAGGTATAACACTTTATATGTTGATAAGTCGATAAAATATAAGACAATATACAAAGTTATAACACAACAAGTGTAGAGCCATTTACGCTTCCGTAGTAACTCAAGCATCTCTTTCACGTCAACTTCAGAGTACTTGTGTGTGCAATGTGTTTTAACAAAATAATTTTGCAAATGACCAATGACCATTGTAAATTTGATACTTGATATTGAATGCTGTTCGGTATCTCCATATCCCTTTTTCTTGCTTCTGTGCTATTTTTTTTTCTTGCAAGAATTTTCAAAGATTATAGTAATTAGAAACGTATCATGCCATTTTCGGAATAAAACCTTTGAATGAAAAAAAAAACAAAATATATAATCATAAATTATGTTTTCGATGAATAAATATTCATTTGGATTCTTCTAGCAAAAAATATACCCATACCAGATACATGCATTGGTTGTGATGCTACGTTTAAGATATGCAATTGAATACCGGTATAAGTTGGAAAGGATAAGATTGCATAAAAAAATCCCCCCTACTTAGATTTGAAAGTATGAAAAAATCAGGAGACACATATACAAGGTTTTATTGTATAAAATATAGGGGGGTCAAATTTCTATGAGGGTCATTTTTCAACGTGTGTGGAGTCGTAGAATTAATGGTTTGGAATGTTTTTCTACAGTCGAAAAATGACCCTACTCGTCGTAGAATATTGACCGGGGGGTCGTTTTTCTACGTAGAAAAATGACCCCCCGGTCAATATTCTACGGGGGTCACTTTTCGTCGTTACACCGGACCTTTAAACGAGGCGGACCAAATATTATGCGACACCGGCAGTCAAAGTAATCTTTTTTTTTAAAGATTAACAAATCCATTATAGACCTGTGTCATTATTAAGTTGTATAGGTAAAATAATGGAACGAATCATATTCAAACACTTGTATAATCACTTTCGTGACAACAATCTGTTTTTTAAATACCAGGCTGGATTTTTACCAGGTCATTCCACTGTATATCAACTAATAGAAACATATGATACTATTGTTAAATCCATCGATGATGGTGAAAATTGTTGTATGATATTCTGTGATCTGTCTAAAGCATTTGATCGTGTGTGGCACAAGGGTCTCTTGTTCAAACTTAGAACTTATGGTATAGAGGGAAATATGTTTCATTGGTTAAAGAGTTACATAGAGGGTAGATCACAAAAAGTTTTATACAGAAACTTGCTATCTGACGAAAAACCTATACACGCCGGTGTCCCTCAAGGCTCAGTGTTAGGACCTCTATTATTTCTTATATATGTTAATGATGTTGCTGAAGAAATGACAAGTTTTTGTAGATTATTTGCAGACGATAACTCCCTACAACAGTCATCTAAAAATGTTAATACTATTGAAAACAAACTGAATTCTGATCTTAATAAGCTAGAAATCTGGTCGAAAAAATGGCTTCTTAAATTCAATCCTACTAAAACTAAAGCAATGTTTTTTAGCCTGAAAAAAAGTGTTAATTATCCTAAACTTTTCTTCCAGCAAAGTCAGCTAGAATTTGTTTCTTTTCATAAACATTTAGGAATTTTTTTCTCGCAAGATCTTAGTTGGTCTACACATATTGATACTATTCTAGCAAATGCATACAAAAAATTGGGCTTGTTAAAAAAACTTAAATTTGTTGTCAACCGAAAAACTCTTTCACTCATGTACACAACCTTTATCAGACCACAGTTAGAATACGCTTCCTTGGTGTGGGGTGGATGTAATATAGGTGACAGCGAAAAATTAGAAAAATTACAATTATGTGCTGCTAGAATTGTCACAGGATTAACTCTGTTAGCTTCTAAAGATGCACTTTACATTGAAACTGGATGGGAACCATTACATGAAAGAAGGAAAAAGACCAGACTAACTACAATGTATAAAATTGATAAAAACCAAGTTCCTGAATATCTCACTGATATAATCCCTAACTTACGATGTAATTCATCAAGTTACAGTACGAGAAACTCGCAGAATTATAACATACCCAAATGCAGATTGCAAGCTTACAAATCAACTTTCGTTCCCCTTGTTATTGAAGAATGGAACTCATTACCTCTTAATGTAAGAAATTCTCCCTCGTTATCTATTTTTAAAAAGTCTATTTCTTTCAAGAAACAAATGCCACCCTCTTACTTCAGTTATGGAAATCGACGTTTAAATATAATACACACGAGGCTTAGACATAACTGTGTGCTTAATAGCGATCTTTTTCGATGTAATGTAATCTTGAGTCCACTATGTTCTTGTGGAAGAGTGGAGGATTCTCATCATTATTTTTTCTCATGCAAAAAATATACAGAAGCCAGGAAAGAATTTTTTGACAAATTTTTGCGAATGGGTAAATTACATACTGTCGATACTTACACTTTACTCTGGGGAGACAAATCGTTAAATGATTTTGAAAATGAATACCTCTTCTCTATTGTACAAACTTTCATAAAAAAGTCAGGACGATTTGGTTGATATAATGATTATTTCTAATTGTAAATCTTATACAGCATGTCTATTACATGTGAAATGTATTCTGTTGAATGTGTTTTACTCTGATTATTATACATTATTATTATTATTATTATTATTATTATTATTATTATTATTATTATTATTATTATTATTATATTATTATTATTGTTATTTGAAATTAAGCTGAAACCCATGTATGTAAATATGTTTGGTATAATTTATATGTAGGGAACGGGCGTAATAAGTTTTTAGAACTTTTGCCCAATCCCATTTGTATAGTATAATCAATAAAATATGTTCAAATCAACAAATCCATTTGACAGTAAGCATTGGCTTTTATTTTCCTGCATCAATTGACACGGTTCATCCGAAGAGCACGTGTCTGTCCTGTCAATCAAAACAAGAAAACATTGATGAACCCATCAATTGTCGTCCGGGAAATATATAAAGTAAACAATGAAAATGAGTCTTGATCAACTAACTGCTTCGATATGTGTAAAAAGGCATGCGTCTAATTGATGGAGACGATAGTCGCAAATACATGTATTATTAAAAACTTGTAGTCGGATAAAAATCAATTAAAAACGATACCATTTTAAACTTGATCAATTACTCAAGAAAAAGTTGGCTGCATAAAATATAAATTGAAGTTAGACACACGCATCATCTATATTTAAAAATGTATTATTTTTCAATTTTAGAATATAAAACACGAACTGGTGCAGAGTACGTTTTTATCCGAGAAGTAAAATTCGATGTTCTAAAAAAAAGGGACCTGTATTTGTTTCGATGGTATATGATAATTATAAGTAACTTTATATATTAAATATGAAAAACATACACATTTTTACAGATAAACTTTATGGAAGTAAATATATTATGTATCTCGTAATTTATAAATGGAAAGAACATTCTGATTAACAATCTTTTCAATGTTTAGAAAACCTTTAATTCTACTTAACTACTCCCACCCCAATCCCCATACACCAACACTTAAACTTATATGTATAGAGCAGCCCGGTCCTCCGGGCTGCAATAATTCGACACAATGGAGGTGTGGAAATCTCGCTTCACCGAACATGCCGAAGTCAAAGAGTCGATTATTATTTCCAAGAAGTTTAAATATTTTTTACATAATTTCTACATTTGATTTTTGCTTTTCTACGGGAAAAAATAAATAATGATAGTATGTGTATATACCTGGAAGGATTAATTAAGTTTGAAATTGAATTTTAAACATAATTCCTACCAAATTAAAATACTACTATCGGCACATGTATGTATAAAATGACTGTGTTGATGTTTGTTTTAAGAATGATTTTTTTGTGTCACAAAACACATTGAATATTAATTAATATATACTGAAAATACTACATGTACATGTGTAACTAAGAATTTGATTTCGGGAGAAAATGCACCGAGGGGGGGGGGGTCTTAATCATACTGAATGGCAAACATATACTAGTATTTAGTTACGGCGAAGGAAGGGTTTTTCCTTTCTTATAATACACTTTATATACGTGAAGTAGAAAAAAAATTCTAATGTTTTACATTTTAAACGGTTGTCTTTTATTATCTAAAATTTTAAATCAAACTATCAATTTACTTCGCTCTATAAATATTTAATTAACTGAATATTTGCAGTGCTGTTCATAATTCTCAGACCTATATGTAGTTCGTACATGTTTTCGTACATGTTTTTTTTTTAAATTACGTGTTAGAAATAATTTTTTTGTGTGTATTCTTGTCTTGTATAAGTCTTGGATTATTATCCATCCATTAACGATTTGTCCTCTTTTACATTACTGGAAAATGCTGTGCTTGAAGTATTTGTACATTGCCCTAATTTAAATTTAATATTTTAGCATCGTTCTACTTACATAATGTACATGTAGGTTCTTAATGTATTATTTTTCAGGGAAAGTTTATGATTAAAGTAACAGCTCAGTTATAATCATAGAAATATAAATATCGTAGATACTTTTTTGCATTGAAATAATTATTCTTCAAACACGATATCTTACTTATTTAATTAAAAAACGTGTAAATCCTTACCATCAAAATGATACGTCCTTTGACTTCGGAGTTCCGAATGAAAATAAAGACTGAACGATAAGTGAACGGTGAACGCAAGGTGAACGCAAAGTAAACGGAACGAAGAGCGAACGGTGAACGTTTTGTGAACGTTGAACGCGAGCGCACGGTAAACGGTGAACGCAAAAATGTGAACGGAGAGCGAACGGTGAACGAACGGTGAACGAACGCTGAACGAACGGTGAGCGAACGGAAAAATGGGAAAGTAGAACGTTTCAGGGACTGTAAGTGCATCCTAGTTTTTGCTGGTTTTAAGGTAGCTAGAGGTGAAGTGAGGTTCAAATCAAAATTTGTTCCATCATATGTATTAGTCATTTCAAAAATGGATGATTTAAGTGAGATAAAAGTATTTTGGGAAAGTTTAGGTCTTAGAGATGACGATCTAACAAATTTCATTAAAGCTTTACGGAGGGATGAGAGACAAGCACAGAGAGAGTTGGATAAGATGAAAATAAATCCTCAGACCGAGGTAGAAAAAGAGAGACTACGTTTTGAGTTAGAGAGAGAGAAAATGAAAAATGACATTCAGAAAATGAAATTAGAACAAAAGCCTACTCTTCAGACAAATCAAAGTTTACAGTTGGTTATGTTTTGCCCAAAACACCCAAACTCCCTTTCTTTTATGATTCTCATGATGAGATGGATAGTTTTCTCCTTAGGTTTGAGCAATATACTGAGGCTCAGCATTGGGATATATCAAACTGGGCTATAAATCTTAGTGCATTATTAAAGGGGAAGGCCTTAGATGTCTATGCGTTGATGACAAAAACTCATGCTCTTGATTACAACACTCTTAAGACAGCTTTATTGAAACGGTTTGAATTGACCCATGATGTTTTTAAAAGAAGTTATGATCATGTAGGCCAGATCAGTGTGAAACCTTTTCTCAATTTGCTGTCCGACTGAGTAGTTACTTTGAAAGGTAGGTTGAAATGGCAAAGGCAACCAAGACATATGAAGGTTTGTAAGATCTTTTGTTGCGAGATCAATTTCTGCATGCATAAAGTCAAGACTTAAGATTGTTTTTGAAGAAAAGAATATCCGACAGTCTAACAAATATGGCAAACATAGCTGACCAGTACAATGATGCCCGTGACGTAAGTGTGCTTTAAGCTGTAGGTAAGGGTAAGATTTCTTTGTCAAAAAATATTCGTTTCCTACAATTATGTCATTTTCTTCTTGCCAACGTAACATAACTTCTATAATGCCTATATCTGCAGGATATATGTTAACGATATACCAGTGACAATCTTGAGAAAAACTGGCTGCAGTGGTATTGTCATAAGGAGGAGCAACATACAAGATGAAAACCTAGTACAAGGTAAGAAACAGACTTGTGTTCTGGCAGATGGTTAAAAAATAACTGTTCCGATCGCAGATGTCTCCATTGACACTCCCTTCCTGAAAGGACAGCATTAGGTATGGTATATGGAGAATCCAGTGTACGATCTGATAGTTGGTAATGTCCCAGATACCAAGTCAGCGACTCAACCAGATCCAGATTGGCAGGTAAATGTTGTTGAGACCCGGCAACAGAAACGTAACCAAGAGCAAACCTTACGCTCAGCTTAAAGTACCAGCCATCAACTCTGAGAATCTTGATCCATTGATAATTAATAATGCACAAGAGCAGGATGTTTCTCAGAAAAAGTTACGTAAAAATGTTGAGAACCACGTGACTCAGATGAGGAAAAATGGCAAGGTGAGTTGGTTTAAGAAAAATGTTTCTTATGTTTAGACAATACACCATTCGTACTGGAAAAGAAGACAAGGTGTATACGCAGTTGGTTGTTCCTGCAAAGTTTCGGGACCAGGTAATGAAACTAGCGCATGATTCTTTGTTAGCAGGACACAGCGCACATCAGCAAGACTTACTTCAAAATTCTGCTGGCCAGTGATGCAAAGTGAGGTGTGGCGTTATTGTCAGTCATGTGACATATGTCAACGCACAGTTCACAAAGGTAAAGTACAGAAAGTCCCACTGGATCTAAAGCCACTCATAGATGAGTCATTCCAGAGAGTTGCCGTCGATCTGGTTGGACCACTTTACCCAAGCACGGACAAAGGTAATCGATATATTTTGACTCAGGTGGATTATGCTATTCGCTATCCCGAAGCTATGGTTTGCTTAGCATCGAGACAGAGATACATAGCCCCTGATAGAGATATGTTTACGAGAAATAGTGTGCCCCGTGAGATGTTGACAGATATGGGAAGCGAATTTACTTCTTCTCTAATGTTAGAGGTGAGTCGACTTATTTCTCTTTGACAATGGACCACAACGCCATATCATCCGAGCTGTAATGGGTTGGTAGAAAGTTTCAACGCTTCACTGAAACAAATGCTGAAGCGACTTTGTTCTGAAAAACGTAAAGATTGGGACAAGTACCTGAGTGCAGTTCTGTTCGCTTATAGAGAAGTTCCAGAGGAGAGTCTTGGATTTTCTCCGCTCGAGCTTGTATATGGCAGATCAGTTCGTGGACAAATTTCAATCTTGAAAGAGTTATGGGCCAAGGATATTGCAGATCCCAACGTGAAGACTACATATCAATACGTCCTGGATTTCACAGACAGACTTCAGTTTATGGCAGATTTAGCAAAGGAAAATTTTGAAAATTCGTCTACTAGGTTTAAGAAACACTATGACAAAAAACAAGGCATATAAGTCTAAAGGTAGGGGAGAGATCATTAGTTGTTTTGCCACTTGATAGCAACAAGTTACTGCTTCACTGGAAAGGACCTTTTGTAGTTACTAAAAAGGTAAACAGGGTAGATTATCAATTGGATGTTCAAGGTATAAGATGATAACGTTCCACATAAATCTATTAAAGAAGTATGTAGAGAGACCTACGTCAGATAAGGTTTCGATGACGTGTGATGCAGGTGTACTTGGTTTGGTTAACGCATCAGTTGTTGATAGGGTTGATGATGAAAACCAAGAAGGCCAGCTAGATGAGTATTCTCAATCAAATGTTAGTGGAAGTTATGTTAAGGTGATTCGAACCTGTCGCCAAAGTAATTGGATTTAAAAAAAATGATAAGAATGATACTAGAGGATTTCCTGCCTTGAGCAATGACAGTTTTGATATGGGTCAATGCACCTCTGAACATGAGTGTGTTGAACTTGTCTGTTGTCCAAAAATAAACAAGTGATAGACATAATCAACAGTAAAAAAATAAGATTTTATTTTTCAATAGTATTTTTATATCATGGAAATGAAAGATAATAACATTGTCTTCCTACTGAATAACTAAAAGTATTGAAATAGTAAATGATTTTTAAAAA
This sequence comes from Saccostrea cuccullata, assembly GCF_032062105.1. Taxonomy (NCBI): domain Eukaryota; kingdom Metazoa; phylum Mollusca; class Bivalvia; order Ostreida; family Ostreidae; genus Saccostrea; species Saccostrea cuccullata. Next base: position 39,148 of record NW_026932652.1, read on the forward strand.
AGTTCATCAGAATTTCCTCAGACTGCTCTTAAAAATGCCATTTCTAAAAAATGGCAGAAAATCATACCAAAAGTAATTGGAGTTTTTTTTATTTTAACTTCTGTGAATAGCAGTGATACAAAGCTTCAAACCTTAATTTAGTAGGTTCATGACTCCGGAAGAAAGATATAATCATCTGACTTTCATTGGGTAAAATTTTTAGCCTTTTTCCAAAAAAAAAAAAAAAAAAAAAACATTTATATATGAAAAGAAAAACACAAAAAATCTTAAAAGTTTGCATAAAATAATCAAAAACATTTTATAATTTATCAATTCTGAACATTTGAGGTAAAAAAAAATTAATAAAATTAATTAGCTTCAGAAACATTAAAATAATCTCTCAGTTCGAATTTCATCTGACATATTGCAATTAAATGCATTTTTCATGTATGCATTGTAATATTTAGGTCAATTTTTTTTTTAAGTTTACAAACCTGCCGCTTAAGATTTTGAATTATCAAGGGGAAAAATGATGAAAACAAGATATTTTTTTTCTTTCCGATGTTAAATTTGACATAGGTATAGGTACATTTGGTATAGCAGCACCATAGCCTGGTTCAGTGTAAAAAAAAATAATATTTTGTTTTTCTATTTGCTTTTCGTTTTTGGGGGTTTGTTTTTTGTTTGTTGTTTTATTTTGTTTGTTTGTTTGTTTGTTTGTTTTTTTTTTTATTTTTTTTTTTTTTTTTTTTTTTTTTTTTTTTTTTTTTTTTTTTTTTTTTTTTTTTTTTTTTTTTTTTTTTTTTTTTTTTTTTTTTTTTATTTTTTTTTTTTTTTTTTTTTTTTTGATTTCGCAATAGTCAATTAGTCATCCCAGGTTTTGAATTTCGGTAAAATTGTAGATTCTGAAAATAAATTTGTACCAAACTTTGCTTAGATTGTGTCACCTCTCACTGATTTGATAAGAGAAGGTTCTCCTACAAAGCTTCTTTGGGAAGAATTTCATAATTTAGCGTTTCAGACGTTGAAGAGTTCACTTACAAAGTGTCCCATTCTCAAACTTCCAAACATTAATGATACCTTCATTTTATAGACGGATGCTTCAGACAGAGGTCTGGGAGCAGTCCTCTTACAATGGGAACAAGGTCAAAAACTACCAATTGCATAGGCTAGTAGGAAACTTAAAGAGAGTGAGTGCAAGTATGCAACAGTTGAGAAAGAGTGCCTAGTAGTGGGGTATTCAAAAATGCCAAAACTATCTGTATGGGCAAGAGTTCGTGTTAGAAACGGGCCACAGTCCCCTTGTTTATCTGAACAAGTAACGAACTCAAAACTCATGAGGTGCGCACTTAGCCTACAACCTTACAGGTTCAGAATTCAGGCCATTAAGGGCAAAGACAATGTTGGTACTATCTACTTAAGTCGTTTGTAAATATGTTATTTTCAAATCAATAGTGTTTTATCAATCCAGTGTGCTTTTCGTTCAATACCGATATGGTAGATTGTCTACCAAACGGGGATAAAGGACCATTTGGTAGGTTGTGCCCAACCTGTACAATTGGCAAGAAACTACAAAAATTCAAATGAGAATAGTTCTTATTTTTCAGCCATAAATATATCAAACTTCTATATATTGATTTTAAGTAAATGAAATAAAACTCACATTATGTAAACAAATGCATTTAAAATGTATTTTGTTGTCTCGATACACAATATTATATCATATCAATCTGACCTTAATTTGTGCGAAAAACCATGCGAGCTTGAACAGTTTGTTGAGCTGTATGTTTCATTTGAATCGATTCGTATAGATTTAGTAGCACATATTTGACTATTTAAAATTACAGTGTACAATTGCTGTCATAATAGTTTGTCTGTAAAGTAGCAATTCGTAATATTGCATCTGTGTAGGAGTTCTCCGATAATTATAACTTCCCACGAGTATGTGTAATTGAGACCTATGTAAAACGTGTTCATTATGATTGTATAATGAGTGTAAAGTATTTTTTGTGTAAAGCCCCTAAAGCTTGTAAGTAAAACTCATGTGTACGAGCAGGTTCCAGCGTCAAAGTACGACAGTGAGGTTGCCCAGTGTGCCCTTGGAGTGTAGTGTATATAGGCCGCCACCCTTGGAACGTAAAGTCCATCCTCCAGCCTGTGATTTGAGGTGGAAAGCATGAGGCGCAACTGGACACCAGGACAACAGCAGCAATCACAATGATTTTGTTCATTTTTATAAAAAATTATCAAATATGTAAATTGTATGAAAGGAAACAAGCGATTAAGTTTTATTCAAAATTTGTAAGAAAAAGTAACTCCGCTTGACTATCTGTGACAATAACTAAAGACGGTAATTGTCAGAAGCGAATAATCCATACGGATAAGGGGAAAGAGGATAGATGGTTTATATAGATTTTAAGGACAGATGATACAAACAAATTTTATCTTTGGAGGAGACTTAATATCATGTCACAAGTTTAGAAAAGTGGATAATTCTTAGAATGTTTCCTCCTAAGAACTGGAAAATGAAATAGACTTGTAAAATATTACTAATATTTCAATAAAAAAACAAATATTGGCAAATTACATTCAGTAAAGGTTTACAGGTGAAAAGAAATTTCAGAATATGTTAACTTGGTGATAAAAGTGTTATATAAACTTTAGAAATAGATACCGAGCCAGGTTAATTTAATGAGGAAATGCAAAATAGTAAAAATCACCCTATATTATATGAGCTGATTTTTACCATTTTGCATTTCCTCATAAAATTCACCTGGCTTGGTATATTTTTCTAAGGTGTATATTACACTTTTAGCAACAAGTTAATATATTCTGAAGTTTATTCTCATCTGTAAACCTTTACCGAGTGTGTTTAATCCATTTTTATATATATAATTTTATTGAAATATTAGTAATATTTTCCAAATCTATTTCATTTTCAAATTCTTAGGAGAAAAAAAAAATCTAAGAATTATCAACTTTTCTAAACTTGTGACATGATATTAAATCTCTTCCAAAGATAAAATTTGTTTGTATCATCCGTCCTTAAACCAAAAAAATTCCTTTAACCCCCCAGAACCCTTATATACCGGGGGAAGAAAAACTCTCTGAAAAGTTTACAGTCAAAATGACGGGCAATCAATAAACATGTCTTTTTAGTTTATTAATTAGATATTCATGTTCAAAATATACGCATTCCTTGTAAAAGATTGTATAAGATACAGTCCTGACCACTTTCGAATTTTAATCATTTCCGATTTCCAAGTATTAACCAATTTATAATATATAACTAGGAGACTTATTGTTCACAGAACAATAAGAGGTCTTTCCACCTTCTTTGTATTTCAAATTTGTTTTATATCTGTTTCCAAAAAAATAAATTCCATGAAAAAGGAAACAAAACTCTCTTAAAGCATATAAAAAATTAAAAAAAAATGATCTTGACCTTTAACCTTGAAGAAATGTTCAAGGTCAAAGGTCAAGGGTCACAATACAATTGAACCCATGCTTTTAAAACTTATAGTTTTTAAGTCATAAGGATAAATCGTAAGTACAAAGAAGTAAAAGGGCAATAACTCATATGAGGGGTCATCAGATCCTTTTGTACTTATACGGTGAAGACACTTAAGACATTAGCGAAGGTTTGGTGTCTCTAAGGTCTACGGTTTAGAGGGAGAAGCGATAACAAGGTTTTTTGCACAAGGTGCAATAACTTTTAAAGGGGTTATTGTTAGGGGACAAAAATGAAATCTTTAAAACAGTTTTAAGAGTACATATTAATGATGTATAGACATTAAGTATATGATAAAAGACAAAAGAGATATAAAAATAGCCAATTTCTCATTTTTGAAATGACCTTTTACCTTTGACATTTACATAATTTTAAGGTCAAAGGTCAATAATTCTTATGCAGTTGGTTCCATGTCTCTACGACTTCTCATTTTATTTTTTTTTTCATTATTTGTAAAACTCAAGAACTTCCAGGGGCAATAACTCATTGAAAGGGTCACCAAAAGGTTTCTCAATGAATCAATGAATACTTTAACAAAATCTTTCAATGTGAGTGGGGCTTCGCTCCATTTTTTTTTTTTGAAAGATAATCCTAAAAGTTTGCGATAATATATATATATATACTCCCCGTCAATGGAAACGCAACACCCTATTTTTAGGATGAAAATTATATACAGGTTATAACTATGTACCAAAAAATTAGGACATCTTTTACTTTGCCAAATCAGTTATATAACAGTTGAATTAATTTCTTTCCATTACCGGAAGTTGCTCTTTAGCCATCTTAACAGAATTCAAAATTCTGCATTTTTAATAAAATTTTAATAATATCTTGGGTTTTCAAAGTTTTGAAGCTGTTAACCATAAGTATTGTACTAAAACGCCGGGATGAAATCCTTCTTTCTATAGGGAAGTAGTTGTGATGTGATGCCTATATTTCCTTAAAATTACTGAAAGCAAAAGGGGGATGTTTTAAGAGTTATGTAATACCTTCTAAAGTTTAATGATAGCATTAAAAAAGAAAATATATCTTCAAAAGTAAATTTACAAAACATGAATGCTCCATTTAAACATTAAATGATTTTTTTAATATTTGAAAGAAACAAACACCAGGTACATGTAAATCTTAAAACACCCCGCTTCCGACCATTTAATTAAAACGTGCTAGTCCGCCATATACAACAAATGTAGCCAGATTTCTACTATGCATTAGGTTTATAGACATCTTAATCTGAGCAAAATGAATATACTTGGGCATTTTTAAAAGCATTTTTCAGATACTATGGTCGAATTTTCTCTAACTTGGTGTAGTGTAGCAACTTTTGGACTTCCGGTCAAGAAACTTTCATTTATGCTATTGAAACACATGAGCCTGATGAGTAGTTGTATAGTGTATATTTGCATCTGCACTTTTTTTTCTTTATTTTGAGAATTTTTAGCATTAGCAAGGAAAATAAATCATTTTGAGGAAATATAGGCATCACTTCCGGTAAAGAAAGAAGGATTTTCTCTCCGGCCTTTTAGTACAATACTTATGATTAACAGCTACAAAACCTCGAAAACCCAAAATATTGTTAAATTGTTTTATTAAAAATGCAAAATTTTGATTTCTGTTAAGATGGCTAGAAAGCAACTTCCGGTAGTGGAAAGAAATTCATTCAACCGTTAAATAATTGATTTGGCAAAGTAAAAGTTGTCCTAACTTTTTGGTACATAGTTATAACTCGAATACATGTATAATTTTCAACCTAAAAATAGGGTGTTGCGTTTCCATTGCAAGTGAGTATATTTTGGTTTACAAAATATGGAGGAAAGACCCTCATACCTTAAAAATACAACTTTATGACAAAACATTCGCATCTTTCCGAGAAATACATCAAGTCCATTAAGAAAAGGGTCATATCACAAACATGATTTAAATGCCATTACAACACATGAGCCATGTAGAGTAGTGGTTAGCGCGTTAGTTTCAAAGCAGTCTGATACTTCGGTATTTTATTGCTGGGGTTAGAATCCCACTAATACCATGGAATATCTATATGAATGAATTTTTTTAAAGTGTTTACTTTTTCTCAGAAAATGTTTTTTTTTTCCTCAAAATTTCATAAATTTCAATAATGAGATGTAAATTTAAATAATTTAATTCTGGTTGTAACGTTGTATTTGATTGGAAAAAAAATTCTTTTATATTGTATAAAATGGGTTGCCTACGTCACAAGGACTTGCGTCAGAAACGTATTAATCCGCCTGACGTTACATTCAAACTTTGTACAAATTGAAGTCATTTTGTTTGTACAATCATCGTTTTCTTCTTACATCAAATGAATGAAAATTAAATTATAGGGAATGAATTTAATAGCTACACATTTTATACGGTATAAACTGGGTTGGAACAGTTTAAGCTTTTTTATAAACCGCTTCGCGGTTTATAAAGCCAAGACTGCCCCAACCCAGTTTATACCGTATAAAATGGGTAGCTATTAAATTCATTCCTTAAATACTGAATTTACATATCAAATGTGATTTCTAAATGTCGGACGCTAAAGGCATTCTGCCCGCCTTATTGGCCCATCTTCTTTTATCGTTATGAACTTAAAGTAAATTGATTTAAAAAGATAACATTTTAAATATACAGCTGTATATCTTCTTACCTAGTTTTCTGTAAGCTTTGTTGTCTATGATGTAAATATCATTGTGTGGATAGAGGCCAATACAGGATCTCACGATGTCAGGTCTTGCGTACAATCCGTATCTCCAGAGCCATGTCACGTGATCTACACTGTCCCGTAAACTTCTTCTGAATTTAACATCCTTTCCTTTTTTTCTTAGATCCATTAGAAAATCTTTTCGCTTAGCTTCACCCTTCTTTAGCATTTGATTTGAAACATTCACTATAGAAAAATATGACTGGACATTGTTACAAGGTTACATTTATTATTCAACCAAACTTTTAATTAAGATTATAGATATACATTAAAGTACTGTAAAAGCACAACTATTTGTGGGGGATTATATTTCGTTTATTTCGTTGTTAACAATATTCAACGAAATTAAATCCCACAAGAAATTTTATATGACTATATATTGAAAAGGGTTAGTTTCGAAACAACGAAAATAAATGCACATGAATTTATTTTTGATGACAAAACAACGAAATTTAATGCTCACGAAAATTTGTGCTTCTACAGTATACAGACGATAAATGCCTTTTGTGTACATTTTTTTAAATTTCTTTTTCCAGATAAGCATTGTTTGTAACCTTTTTTGAAGTCAATCACTGTTCACTATTTCCACCTTTTTACCCTATTTTTATCAATCTGTGGAATTTTATTTATCAATTAAAGGATTTTTCATAATCTGAATCTAATTACATTTTTTTTCATTGACTTACATATCTGGCATATCTCAGGATATATATTCGTGTCTTCCATTGTGACGTGAGTCAGTATGTTCATCTGTAGACGATGTATCAGTAAAGAATCACAGCCAACACCAATTACACACCTTTCTCCAGATTTTCTGTTGTAGCCCTTTGATCTCAGGTACGCACTGGCTGTGCCAGAGTTACTGTACCAGAATGGTATATCAGTGTTCATTGATGATACCCTATCCATTGTTTTATCCCTTGTGTCCTTCGTTAGCTTGTCCTGATCTTCCCAAAGGTATCCATAATCAGGTGACTTCAGTCTGTTCAGAGTTCGCTGTGCTTCCTGACTTGTTACAGGATTCATATTAAGGTACACTTCCTGTTTTACCCCAATAAGCAAGTCCAGCAACTCTGTGTCATTGAAGTTAGGAGAACTGGAGTCAGAACACAGAAAACAGAATAACACTGACACCTCGTCATCCGTAAGTATGGAGAATCGATCTAGAAATTGTTACAAACACATTATCAGAAAGTCAATATGAATGCATACATGTGTATACGGATGAGAGCAAAGAATACCGGTAATCAGAGAAATGTTTTGAGATTAGACTAAGAGTTGTATTTATTATTGAAGAATAACGCCACTGGAGTAAGTCTAGAGATGCTTCAAAAACTATGGAAGTCTGATTGTCTAAAGGAATAGGACAAATCATTTAATAGTGATACCATGCGGACTGGATCGAATCTCAATGCCACGAGAAATCAGAAAGCAAATCAAGCATTAATTGCCCCCAAAACAAAATCTACATCGCCATTACACTCGTTTAATTACTCGAAACAAAATTCGCCCCACTCCTTTCCAAAGAAGCCAAAACTTTAAGAGAAATTGCCAACAAGGAATTAACCACCTAGAAAATAATAATCCCAATCACTAACAGATTAATAGACGGTACAAACCCTCAAACATTTACAGAAAAGGAAAAAACAACTTTCATCGAACATGATGTGCGGCGCTATACATGTATTTTCGGGGACGGCAAGCCCTACCAAATACAGAGGCACATATCACAATTATATCAACAGGCAAGGCAAGTCTAGTTGATGTTAAGAAAATAAATAAAACGTAGGAAGCAATAGAATTTGATCCAAATGTATTTAATCTTTTAGATATGATATTAACTAAAGCAGAGATAAAGTTATTGTCTAAAGGCTTGAAATATACACCCACCCCACTTAAATGTATGAATAACCAAGAACTAAAAAAACAAACTTTAAGGAATACACAATGCCAATACGACAAAGGGAATACTTTTACATGTACAAGGATGACGACAAACCAACGGGAGATAGCCAAAATTAGAAACAAGAGGACCTGGTAAAAATACATGTAAATTTCTCTTTTTTTCAAAACGAGGTAGAAATCGAACTTTAGATTTGGTATGTGAAATCTTGGATAATATTACTGTAACCTCCCTTATACTAACAAAGATATTAGATCTAATCTCACAAACGAAGAGCAAAAAGCTTTAATGGCTTACATAATGACTAAAGTGTCGCTATCAAAGAAGCCGAGAAAGGAGGTGGAGGAGTCATCATGAATAAAACACATTAGGAACGACGTAAGATTTTGAATAAGTCACAGGACCCCAACTACTATGTGAGTATTATTTCAAAACAAGAAAAAAATCTTCAGCAAATATAAACAACTTGTCGGTGGGCTATCCTCGGGAGATATAACTACCTAAGAGAAAGGCTTTCCCAAAAACGTTGATAAAAAATTACGGATTGCCAAAAATACATAAGTCATCTGCAAAATGTTCAAGCTCAGAAAAGAGAATATATTTGCTCTTTCATCCTGAAGATCTCTTTTTTCGGCCAATTGTAAAGGGCCTAATTGTTCAACTCGAAGACTTAGTCACTTGTTAGACATTGTATTAAAGCCTTATTGTGAAAGGGTTCTCAGTTTTGTAAGAGATGATATAGATTTTATCAACCCTACTGAGCATATTCAACCTTATTAAAACGAAACTGGTGTAAATCTCCGTTGTGAATTTATACAAAATTATATCTGTGGAATTTTGTATTAAAAGATTTAAATACCGGACTGAGAGATGCCAAACTTACTACAGAATAGTTTTGAGCAAGAATTCATCTTAGAAGGATTAAGAATTATACTTCAAAGCAATACATTTGCCTTTGGAATTGTGCATTTTATTTAAACCAAAGGAACAGCTATGGGATCAAAAGTGGCTCCTACGTATACCATTTTTACTTTGGCATATCTCGAGCAAAGACTCAATCAATAACTAGTCATCTAATGGGAAAAAGAGGATACTCAAGCAATAACATCAAAGTTGAAACCACTTTTAGATGATTGTTTCATTCTATGAAATGACAACATTGAGAGATTATCAATTTTCCACCAATTATTAAACGACTTAGATTCAAACATTAAATTTTCAATGGAAAGCATCAATACAAAATATCTTGTCTCGACGTTTTTGTCATCAAAGAAGAGACCAAACTTTCATTGGATATCTTCTACAAATCAACTGACACCCATCAATATTTACATTCTGGTTTCTGTCCCCCTAACTACACAGAATCAGCAATTCAATGCATTCTTGCCAGACGTTTACAGTGGCTGCAGTATTAATGTTGACAACTTACACGAACGATAATGTTATACGAACTATTCCGAACGCCTACCGCACGATTAAATCAGTTACCGAACGAACTTTCATAAGCACAATTCTACACGTTACACGATCCTACGTTAATGCTAATGCAAAAACACGATTCTTCACTCATATAGTTCAAAATATTTAGGAATCCATATGTTCAAATCGAAATAAGGCTTAATACCAATTTTAGATTTCAAGAATAACCAGTATTATTTCATAGACTTTGAACAAGTTGAAAAAAGAAAAAAAAGGAAATGAATATTTCTGGCACTAAATACATGTAAGACATTAGTTTAGAATATAGATGATTTTTCAGTTAATTCCCCGACTAAAAAAGGGATTTTATTTCGTTATGATTCAAATATTCATTTTATCTTTTGATTTCTTGTGTTTTGATTGAAAGAGAACACGTTTTTAAAAAAGTTTACACATCGATAAAATTTTCAATCAGAAATACATTCTTGACCAAACTTCTAGGTTATCGTATAAACGATGAAAGCAGTTATTCCTGGTCTGTTTTTGCCGAATTTTGAATACAAGAAACTTCCAATTTAATGAATTAAAACAAAACTGTCGACAAACTGGACTGACCCGCTGCCGGACGCCAGGAAAGTGTTTATGTCACTGTCCGATCACGAGTGTGAATAATAAAAATACCCTGATTTCTCGACGTTCATAATACGAAGCAAATCAGCTTAGTTTGTATCAATGTAACAGGGAAAAAACGTACCCCAAACTCCTGCCTTAAAAGCATCAAATCACATCAAATATTACTTTCATTATTCTTCCTTAATGTTTAAAGAGGTGTTCGTCGGTCTGCAACTTTCGGTCTTGAGTGTTGTCATTAAAGTCAACATGGCCATAGTCAAGGACGAACTATTATGAAGTAAAATGTCTCATACTATTAGGATAATTGTTGACTAAAACAATTTTCGATTAGTTTTCATACATTGTACGTTAATTTATTGTTTTGACAATTTAAAATGAACTCTTTCAAAATTCACTCGATTATGTTTCCTCGCGTTATAAAGAATGAATCGCTTAAACGTCCACATTTGGCCTCCCGATAATTTACAAAAAATAAGTTCAAAGATTTTCTACATATTTTTGTCTCAATCTTTTCATCAAACATTGTAGTTTATTAATTTCATTTTCGATGTTCACTTACATGCTCTGTAATTGGGTATTTATCTGATTAATATAGCAGGGGTACCTTGTTTACATCGATTTCCCATAGACTTTAGGCCACACCCCCATTTTGAAAGCCCATTTTTTATATGAGCGCATAGATGTTTCAAGTTGTAGTAAATAGGGTCAATGTAAAGAGTTAAACTTGTCATTTTAATCCATGAAAGAAATTGAAACAGTCGTGTGCTCACGTTATTTTCCAAAAAGGTGCAAAATCAAGAGTACCTGTCCCTATAGTCAAGGCACCTTGTTTACAAATTTAAACCCGCCTTTGACCTCATGAATAACAAAGCATTGAACACGTGACTCAAATCTATTCACTCTAATGCTTTGAGCAGATCAATGCGACATCGTGTCCAGTGTTGCAAGCTATCGATGGTCAAATCCTTTTCAAATGGTAATTAGAATTTAAAGTACCCTGGGATAAAATTTCTTTAAAGCAGTATATATATTTAATACTTTATAACATTTTTGATTTACTTGTTATTTTAGTCAATTTGCTTGATTTTTTTCGGTATTTATCAATTTGCCTTAAAGTTTCTTCTTAAGTATACATGTACATCACATCAGTGTTACGTTCATTGACTCTTAGAAGATGTAAAAAAAAATCGATCGTTATTTGAAAAATATCAATTTATCATTTAGAAAATAATGCGTAATTCCAATTAAAAAAATTTACGGAAAAGAAATTGAAGTGTCAGGCATTAAAAAGATTTTTTCGAAAAAAAAGCATTGCACAAAATGCACCCCTAAATGTAATTAAATTAGAGAAACCCCAGGTTTCTTCTGACGACACTACAAATGTTATAATTTTTTACATCGGCACAAAATCTAACAACAATGAAAGATTTAAATATAAATATTACTATGTAACAAAAAAAAATCGAATAAAAAGGGCGTATTTTTTTTGAAATGGTTTATTTTTTCCCCCTAGAGGACGAGAATTTTTAAGCAATGCAATCTGGACTGTACAAACTACACTTGTCTAACGCTGATGGGTTTTCTAACACTGAGGGTTTTTTTAATATCCATGTAGCAGCGATAATATTGACGTATAAGTTAATTTAATTTTCACTTTCTTGCGAATTTTTTTTTCATACACATATTTTTTTACCTCACAATTCAAACGTATTTGTTAGGAACCCAAATTTTACAAAATTATATGTGTACATAATATGAAATAATCATTCACGTGAATGTAATATGCTTATTAATCATAAGCTTTAATGGAAAGGGGCTTTTAGGTGTCATTTCATCATAAAACGTAGTACAATTCGAACACACGCTAATGTATTCATACTAAAGCACGCTTGATAAACGCCCCGCCTTCTCATTCATATGCTAACTACAATGGCCTATATATAGCCGTAATGGCAAGTTTTACAGTGAAATATGCGATTTTTTTTCATCGATATCATGTATATATTGAAAGTCTCTTTCCTAAAATATCCTTAATTAGTATCTATACAGACCATACTTGAAGATTTACTACAAGTAATAATGTTCTTATTTAAACGGGTAAAATTCTGCATTTAAAAAGGGGCGAGATTGCAGTGTTTGGGGTTCATTCTTTTCCTACGCCGCACAGAAATACCGGTTGGTATGGAGGTCTCAAGAGAAATAATTTAAATAGTTCTTAAGATATATCGGAATTATAAGAATTAAATGTTCTATTTGAAAAAAAAAATTTTAATGTAAACTCTTGACATTTTACTCACAAACTTAACATAAAAGTTTTTCTCACTTTAATTTAGTTTGTAGTAAAATGTCAAGAGTTTACACATTAATTAGTTTCTGAAAGAGAACGTTTAATCCTTCTTCAAAATATGTACATGAAGATGCACCGTAAAATTTAATATAGTTGGGTTAAATAAAAGGCAGAAAAGGGGGATATGTTTTAAAAAATGGCAGCATGGAATAAGTAAATTACAAGATATTTCCATGCAGTGTTTGATTCCAGTGATTTATTATTTGTGAATCTCTAGGAATGAACTTCCCTTTATTTAACACTATTTTATTTGCAGAAGTTTTAAAAAACAATTAAAATTAACCT
>NW_026932653.1:0-52577 GCF_032062105.1 Saccostrea cuccullata
CAGCCCCCCGGGCAATGTACTCTTATTCAAAAAACATTAAATAGAAATAAAAGGGATTTTTTCCGAATTTTCTCCGGGCTAGCTAAATGGGTTCCCGGTCTTGTAAAATAAATTCCATTTGACAGTGGAAGGGTCCCTCCCATACCCCTCCCCTGTAAAAATTTGAAGATGTACAAATACTTTTTATTGTATTCAACAGTTTTTTTTTATCCAATTTTGACCAGGCTAGCTAAATAGTCATCATTTTGGTCAGGCTAGCTGCATTGATTTGGGGTCCTCAGTCCTCTTCTTTAAGTGAAGTCTTTGCTTTTCTTCTTAAACACGGATTATGATGCGTTTTTAAAGTTTTTGGGAAAAAAAGTTATTATGACATTTACGGTAGTTTCAATAGCGAACCGGTAGACAGCCTGCGGTTCGCCATTCGAATGGTGAATAGCGAATAGCGAATAACCGTCCAACTTCTGATCGCCGACCGAAAGTAGTACACGTGATGACTGTTTAGCAGTCGCCATTGAAGAGTACGTTGATAGGATTACAAAATTACTAATGAACGCTGTTGAACTTTCCTAACCAGTACCGTCCTCACCTTTAACAAACTCGTATGGGAATATTGAAATTCCACCTTGGGGCCAAGATTCACGGTCTAGGACTCGGCAAAGCCTCGTCCTAGACTGTGAATCTTCTACCCTCGGTGGAATTTCACTACCCCACACTCGCAGTAATGATTGATTCGTTTAATCCCATAAAAAGGAATGGACCACCTTTATATTACTGGTGTCTACCGGCATCACAGTAATGCTGAAGGACATGGAAACTTACAGTTAAAGATAAAAACGCTTAATCAAGAATCAATGTAATAAATTAACTCTTGTACAAATGTAATTAACTTAAATGTTTCTTAATATGATAGAACCAATCTCTATATTAAAGTTGTACCATAGTGAGGTGTGATTTCTTTTGTGAAAAGTGTGGGTTTTCTGTACATAACCCACACTTTTCTATAACTCCGCCCATCGAGTCGGGACAAAAGAACTATTTATAAAACGATCATGCACGGTTTTTAAATGAAACAATCATACCAAACTTAGGAGAGTAAAAAGGGGTAAAAATTTCAATTGTATACAGCATTTTGTAATAAATAATAGTTAAAAACGGCCATTAATACTTTAACTTTAGTTAAAAGTGAAGGAAAAAAACTTCAGAAATCGCTTGATTTAAAAAAAAAAAATTAAATAGTGTAAGGACCAGGGTGACGTTAGCTTAGTAGATATCAATATATCGTTCTTTTGATAACCAACAAAGGAAACACGGTACATACTTGACGTAAAAACAAGTGTACACTACTGTACATAAATAACCTTTTCGATCTAGCTGATTAAATATCTAATTTTCATTAAATTAAAACATAACAAACATTTCAATCAACGTACCACTGTGCACGGCAAAGTTTGTATCAGGTTTACAAAAATTTCAGTTAAACCAAGTTCATAATAAATTTAAATTACTAGTATGTAATTTTGACGATTGAAATTTACGGGAAAAAAAGTCATATCAAATTAACATATATCATTGAAACCAAACTCGTTATTTTTTCAATTACATAAATCAAACATTTTAAAGGGCTTAGATGTTTAATTTTTATGTCGCTTGCGTGGCCCAGTGGTTTAAGCACCTGCCCTAGAGTCAACTAATAAGAAGTTGAATCCCACTGTGGGACGTGGAGACCTATAAAGTATAAACAGAGGTCCCGTGTCGCAGGAGGTGTTGACAGGAAGATCCCTTGACTGTTCAATGACCCTGAGTGCCGAGTATAGGACAAAATTTGTAGCAAAATTTGAAAAGTATATTGTATACAAATCACTTACCCTATATTCGATGGACGTGGTCAGAAGGACACGAAGGAGCGTAAAATCATATAAAATCCAAATGCATATTTGAAACCAAACACTTCATGTTTCAATCACGCGAACCAGTCCGACCGATTCCTAAGCTGACTTACATATGAATGATTTTTGAAAACTATGGTACAAGTCATTTACCCCATATCACACTGTTGATTATGTGTAGATACCCGATGGACGTGGTCATAATGACAGCTCGGGAGCTACGCTCCCTCGTGTCATTATGACCACGCCCATCGGGTATCTACACATAACCAACAGTATGATATGGGGTAACTACTACAGAGAAATAAAGAATGTCTGTCTGTCTCTGCATAATTGTAAATTTTGTTAATCTTTAATGTGAATTTAGCGGCATTCAGAACCGGTGCGCTTAATTTACGTAAGAGGCGTTTATGACGTGGAAAGTCTAGGAACTGAATGAACATTGCGAGGGAAAAAATGGCACATTTCAACGGTACTGTTGTTGTATTTTTACGAAAATTTACAGGGAAATTGTTTTTATACAAATTGAGTAAATTATACAATTTGGTTTTCATGGAGTATTGAGATTACATATTGTTCCTACTATGTAGTAGGTTTCCTGTGTTTAAATATGTCTTACAACGATCATTTTAATGTATACATGTATTCAGTTTTAAGTTTGTTATTGTGAAATATACTAAACTTAAATAATGTGTCAGTGTGACATGAAATCCTTACAGACCCTGACGTCGTGTTACGACATCTCCGTATTTATATACATGAATCATATTACATGACCCTTGGTTAACCTGTTGACATATTACAGTCGATATCTCCTTGTATATAACACAAGCGTGAACCTCTTTTCTCTGTATTTAATGCAAGACTGATCTCTTTTGTATGTATGTTAAAACAACATTACGTAAAATCTGGTCTCTATCTCCGTATTATTTATTTAACTCAAATATAAACCTTGTTTGTGTGTTGATTTACAATGTTTTCAAGAAATGGTCTCAAAGGTCAAATTGTTTTTCTTTTCATAAATTAATACCTTATCATGTTTTACCTATGTTGTTACTCCTTTCAAAAATATTAACAGCAGTAAAGAAGAAACTTTGAGATTTAATACTGTTCGTTATCTCCATATCCTTCTTACATGTACTCTGCTATTGTACATTCTAGAAAATTGAAAGTCGCCCAATTTATCTAGTGAGAATCACTATTTCTAGTCTCTTTTTGTATTTAAATCAAAACAAGATAAACTTATATGTAATATAAGTGCATGTTTTCCGTGGTTAATTTCTCGCCCACTTTTTTCTAGAACCCATAAGCTTAAGTCAAAATTCCCTGATCACAAATCATCTTTGGCTAATAGAGAATCAAGTTTGTTCAAATAAAATAGGTGTAGTTTGTTCAAATTAACTTCCACTTTCGAGAACAGGGAAGGTACATACTCTGTATGCTAACATAGTTCAAGGGGTCATAATTCCTCGAACACACAATTTCTGCGGGTAGAATATTACACGTTTTTCCTAGATTGTCAACAAATGCCTAAAATATAAGCAAAGCAATCCCCCAACATTATACTTATCTGTAGTCAGAATGCTACATGTATATACAAAGATCTTGAGGTGTTTCAGATTGAAGATTCTTTTATTGTTTCCCTTGAAAGTAATAAGGTGGGACAAAATAACGATTAAAAATTTTATATAAAGAAAATTGTTTTTGATTTTAGAAAGAATGCTTTTAATTATAAGTAGCCAAATTTCTAGAGTTTTTTTTCTTGAGATAGTCGTAAGAGAATGGTCTTTAAGTGCATAGATTGATTTTCGACGTTCAAATATTGACCATGTCTGTCATAAAATGAAGACCCTGTTCATTTTGTTTTGACAAAACTTAATCCGTTGATCTTCATTCTCTCATTCTATGTGGGTTAATGTTTTTTGTTACACCAAATGGCTTAATTATGCGAAACCAAAATAGTACAGAGCTAGAGGTACTGTGAGCACTGTGCTAACTAAATGATATCCCCACCTCCCATATGATTATAGTGTAAAAATCCATGTTTTGCTCTGGAAGACCTCAAATAAATGTCAGATTAAAGAGTGAAATAGGAGGTCACAATAGCATTACGTAATAAAGAATCTGTGAAAGTGTCATCAGTTTATTCAGTGGTGTAGGAGGAGTTGCAGATAAGAGATGGGAACCCCTCAATATTATAGAAAGAATGACAGTGTTCACTTCTTGCCATAGGAAACCAAAATATGCGTCCAATAAAAAAAGTAAAACAGTAGGTGCACAATGACAATATGTACAAAATATTGTGTGACAGTTTCTTCACGTTTTAATCAGTGGTATAAGAGGAGTTGCGGATAAGAGATGGGTACCCCTCAATATTATAGAAAGAATGACAGTGTTCACTTCTTGCCATAGGAAACCAAAATATGCGTCCAATAAAAAAAAGTAAAACAGTAGATGCACAATGACAATATGTACAAAATATTGTGTGACAGTTTCTTCACGTTTTAATCAGTGGTATAAGAGGAGTTGCGGATAAGAGATGGGGTACTCCAAGGCGTAACTAAACGACAGACGGACGGACATACAGACAGACAGAATGACGAATATCCCGATCATTATGTATCCCCTTTTTTTCAAACGGGGGTATAAATATACATGTAGCATTTGAAAACAATAGGCCGAGGGGCCACATCAATCACAAGAGTACTGGCCACATCTATCACGTGAGTACTACTGCTAGAAACAGACAGAAATCAGACCCGTTTTGAAAAGTTGAAATTGAAAAGTGGTCCAGACAGTTGTTCTTCAATTTATACCTTGCTATACCCCATGAAGAAAATTGTAACACACTTGAAGTAACACTACTTGATCATGAGGATGTATCTGAATAAATTTAACAGACTACGACTTTGCTTTTCTTAAGATTTTTAAATTATTTTTAAAGCCCTTCAATTCCAAACATTAATCCTCTGTTGTAGCTGTATCTTACCTGCTGATGATTGGAAAGTGATTTTTAAACTCAATTCGACAATACCAATAAATGATGCCTCAGTATAAATATAACAAATCATGAATTTTCTGTTCTCTAAAATAATTTTCCTTTACATTCCTTTGCTATCCCATTTTGAACACATCCTAACCCCATGGATCACGATTTGAACAAAATTGATTTTGCTTTCACTTGAAATGCTTCCATATATACCCGGTATATGACCAATCAAAGTTTTGACGTTCTTAATTAGGAAATTCTTCAAGATTTTCAAATGCTTTTATAAAAAAAATATTGTTCATTTTAGCCAATCCTAACCCCCCTCCCTGGTTCTTGGCTTTCTGAAGATGCTTCCATAATAATACAACTTATAATGGCTTTGCTGTTCTTAAGAAGATGTATTTATGTATAAATCTTTGATTTACGGATAAGACGCAATGTTACCCAAGGGAATCATGATTTGAAAAAAAAACTTTAAAATTGTCCACTATCTGAGCGAGAGCCATGGCGAGTTTGGATGAAATTTGTCAAGTTGTTACGGAAAAGAAGACAGTGTAAATTGTAATAAGTTTACAGACGGACGGGTTACTAGACAGTTAGACGAACAACCGACAAAATGTTACCATGAAAGGAGACTTGACTCTTTAGCTCATATGAGTTAAAAGAGATTTTAATTGATACATGTATGTGCTTCAAACTACAAAGCAAAATAATTTAACATGTAATTATAACCTTCCGTGTCCTTAATTTATTTAAAATTTGAGTTGTTTATTTTCAAAGTACTTAAGTATACCGTTAATTGAATTTTTGGTATGTTACCCACCTTCACCCAAGACGGGAGTTGATGTGTCAATCTGCGTAACTTGTCTTCTAGCATCGCAATGTCAATCTTTTTCTCTCTGCTTATCTTACCTATTGAGTTAATAAAGCTTTCATATATTCCTTCCAATAAAATTCGTCTATAGAAAAAAACAATTTTCTACCAGCATATTTTGTTAAAATACGAGAAAAATGAGTAATAATGAACTTCACGGCTTTGTTACATCCAATAAAAAACCTGTGACCTACGTATCGGGTACCCCTCGGTGTTCTTTATACAACATAACAGAGTGAATTTCTGTATCCTGTATAACCAGTTTTTTTGTATACAGTATACATTGTGAAACCAGGATCTTTATAACCAGAATGTCTGGAGGGATAATATAAGTACGATGTTTCCTTACATAAGGAATCTGTGAATTTCTGAGTCAGAAGGAGTCATATTTCCATTGCTAAAAGAATCATTTGTCTTTTTTCTTTCTATGATTTAAGCATTGGTAAAAATCCTACCCTGATAAAGAAAAATGGGGAAATTTAGCCACACAGTGTAATTTCCTCTCGGGGAAACTTTCCTCTAGAGTACAAATTCAGGAATATAATTTTAAAAAACGTATAAGAAAATTGTAATCCAATTTGAAATCACCTTTATTTATATAAATAAACTCTAATTATATTAACTTTTAATACATATACATAATTATATCTAAATGTTGTGTTCATGCATTTAATTCATAAGGACATGTGTTAAAGGCATAATAATTCTTTTATGTCATTAAGAACCATAAAAGTTCTTATATATTTCTTTTTCTACATATTAATTGTATGTATATGTAGTAAGTCAATATTCCGGCATTAAAACAATTTTCATAATTGAATGATGAAACAATGAATCTGTTTGTATATTAATAATCGATATGATCAGATTAACCTAATTGACGGAATTTCATAATGTACCAATTTTCTTGATAAAATATACTGAATAATTTAGATGTTTTTAATAATGCAACTGACTTGAAAATTTAAAATAAGTGTATGTATATATGGAATGGACAGGCGAAGAGAAAAGAGACTTTAAAATAATTAAGCTCTTTACGAACTTAAGAACATTCTGGCTCCCCTATATTTAGATGACATTTATTGAACAACTGTGATTTAATTAAGAAATAAAGTCTGCGTTTTCGTGAATGTTGCAGGAAAACCTCCTAGGTCGAAAAATGTTGTTTGAAAGATAAAAGCCGAGGCGTTAGCCGAGGCTTTTATGTTTCAAACAACATTTCGAGACCGATGAGGTTATCTGCAACATTCACGATAACAAGGACTTTATTTCTATTCTACAAAGATCATGAAGATCGCTAAAATACGCATGATCTTTTCCTCTAGAGAGAAAGAAAATAGATCACCATGTCTCGATTACGCTGTCCCATTTAACACCAGAGGGAAAATGCGTTTGCTTACATGTGTATGTAATGCAGACATTTTGAGCTTTCGTTGCATTAGAAATACCTTTTTTAATTTCAAATTTGTTCGTTATATGTATTGATTAATTTTAATAAATATACAATAACAAAATCATGTTCCTGTTTAACTGCTTTATCGGTGTTTAAATGTGTAGGGAGGTCCGTGGAATATCCCCGCTTGGCTATAAAAACCGACATTCATCAGCAACTTCAGACTGCAAAAGACGACACATCGATGTAGTCTAAACAGGTATTTCATTTTAGAATCAAATATTTATTTCAACTGTACAGGTTTGATACGTGTTTCTGATTTGACAATTGTTTGATGAAGTGCGTGATTTATTGGAGAATAATGTCTGCAGCATTTCTTTGATGTCTCCAATAATCGTGGTAGAATAATAAATACATCTTACATCCATACCAAAAGGCGTTTTGTATTAAGCTTCAAGACAATTTACGGGCCATTGATCCTTCCTCTTTTTTAAGTAAATTCGTATGTGATAAATGGATTTAAAATGCTACAGAAAAGCTTTTGTTAATATTTAAAACATTTTTTTACAATAGGCATATACTTTTGGAAATTTAACTTATACTCATAGTTCTCTTTTTATAGATAAAGTAATTAAAAATCATAATGATATTAGTGTTAGAAAGATTTAACATTTTAGTCAACTAATAAGTTGATTTCAAGATCTTACGGAGTAGAGAGGGGCCTCAATAGACAATCAAATCTTCACGTTGTTTTTAAAAAATCTAAATGCTCTAGAGGAGCAAAACCGTGATCAGTTATATTGAAATAGAAGATATGATAGATTCAAATTTGTTCAAATTATGAACTCCTAGCGTGGGGTTACATTGTGTTATAAAACCCAGGGTATTAGTGGTCTGTCATCCTCTTGTTTCATTTATCGCTGTGTACTCCTCTTGAAGTTTTATCTTTTCTTCGCAGACAAAACAACAATAGTACATGTACACGCTAAACATTTTCTTATCCATGTCCATTCTTTTACTAGTATACTCTAAAGGTTGATAGTTTTTTGATCGATTAAAAATGTTTTGTATTCAAAAAAGCAAAAAAGGTAGACATAAAAGTACCCATTTGCTATTGAGAAATGATACCTTACAATAGTGTCTTAACCTTATTCATCATACAAAAGTTGATTCGAAAAAAAAAAAAATACAAAACTCACATTCCTATGAATAAAGTATTGAGGTGTCCAGAAAAATAATCAGTAACGAAGTTAGACCCCTTCAGGATAATGAATAAATTGATAGCTTATAGCCACTCACTTGTATGAAAAAACATAAGTATATACAGTATACTATATATACTTGTTGAATCCGGAGGCATGTTCAACAGAGCGAGCACTTGCAACATTTCTATATGAGGGTTAAAGAATTTGGGCGAGCGCCAGCTAATGTTTATTTTGTTTAACAGGCTTTCGATGTTGTGTATTCTGGCATGTTGTTCAGTCCGACGTAATAATTCAGTTCCATGAATTTTCTTTACAACTTATGTTAAACAAGCAAATTATAAAAAATTGTGGCCCCCTGCTTTCGGTGTCTTTATGGTTAAGATGTCATTCTTTGAAATTGTGCCAAATATGAACGCCGTATCATATGTCATTTAGAGATTATCACTTATCAGTTTTTCTTTAAAGTAAGGTCATTTGTGAAGGTTAAGGGGTCAAAAATCATAGCATGCTCGGAAATATCTTGTCACAGGAAATGGGCATGTCAAATATAAAAGTCCATCTCTTCTCAATATAAGGAACAAAATGCGTTTGTAAAACACTGATGATCCGCCATCCGGTATGGCAACATAGCGAAGATTAAACTTTTCTTAAATGCAAATTAAATATATTATTTCAAAAGGTCAAAATTGTTGGTATTACATGAAAGGTCTTATGTCGTATGTGAAATATGAAAGTCGTAGTATCTACCGTTCAAAAGTTATGGCCAAGGTTAAAGTTTTTCAAAAGTATGTCAAACTCCAAGGTCAAGATCAAAGGGTTAAAGTTTTTGATATCCAATGAAATGTGTTCTTACAAGAATTATATACTAGTATGTAAAGTTATAGAAGCCCTAGCCCTTACCCTTCAAAAATATGGAAAAGGTTAAAGTTTTCCATAAGTATGAAGATATCCAAGGTCAAGGTCAAAAGGTCAAAGTTCTTGGTAACCAATGAAAGGTCCTGCCACTAGCAATACATATGTGAAATATAAAAGTCCTTGTGTCTAATCATTCAAAAGTAATGGTCAAAGTAAACGTTTTGAATTTTTGTGTAAAAGTGGGTCAAACCGTTACCTTTTACAATTTCCAGTTTTGATATACGGTCTGAAAATGTCTGCGTAAGAGAGAATCAGTCAAGCGTAAAATAAAAGTAATAATTTACAAAACCTTTTAAAAAAATAATGAAGTTTTTAGAAATTTTCTCTTAAATAGTTTTTAGAAAATTAATATTAAATAGTAATATAAGACACTGAAAATAACTTTCTGTTGTTGAATACTTTTTAAAAAATGAAATAATACATTGAGAAAACGAACAGAATTGAAGCCCAAAAGTCCATAAAACAATATAAATAGGAGCAGAGCAAACGCAAACCTCTAAAATATCAGAGGTGGGATGAGGTGCCATGGAGGAGTGAGCATCCCCTGCCAACCGGTCCCACTAGCAGTGTGCTCCTTGTCATGATTGGGAAATAACAGGAAAATCCGTCGTCGATTCATTGTGTAAATAATGACTTAACAATTAGTATGAAAAAAAGTCACATCATTTGACTCAATGATAAATTTTATGTCCTGACGAGGTCATTGTATTGACCATAGAACTTACGAAATGATTACTTTAGAGGAGACTGCTTATATTCTTGATTCATCAACTTGTTCTCAACATTTTACCTCGTTTTGGAAATGGTACATTATTCGTAAAATATGCTTGTGTATCAGATCAACTGAAAGATATATCAGTATAAACCTCGTGTGTAGGTGATGAAGGTTTATTGTTGAATACGAAATGAAAGAGATGGAGATAACGAACAGTATTCAATATCAAAGTCCATAATACAATATAAAATAGGAGCAGAGCAAATACGGACCTCCGAAAACATCAGAGGTGGGATCGGGTGCCATGGAGGAATGAGCATCACCTGCTGACCGGTTACACCCGCCGTGTGCTCCTTGTCATGATCGGGGAATAACGGGAAAAGCCGTCCTCAATTCGTCAATAATGGACTAACAATTAGTATGAAAAACGTCAGTCAGCGTTTAACTCGATGATAAATTGTATTTGCTGACAAGGTCATTGTATCGACCATAGATCTTACGAAATGATGTCTTTAAACGAGACGGCTGATATTCTTGTTTCATCAACTTGCTTGTCAATGAATTACATCGTAAAGGGAAGTTGACAATAGAAAAGTTAAAGTCATCACGTTTGTCATTTAGCTTGGTTGTTAGATTACCATTAATGTCTTTTTCAGGTAAAATATCCAAGTATAAAAAAAAATGTGTCAGACTCCGTGGTATCTTTATTTCAAGCTCACCTGGATATATCGTATCGAAGTAGGAATGGAAATTACCATTGTTAATAGGAACCATCGCTTAAAATATTTTTTTAAAAATGCCGTTGAAGACTTTTCACTACATTCTTGACATGAAAAAATATCGGTTTAATGGAAACATAATGTGAGATACTATTCTATAACCGACTTTTAATGTAACATCATATTGATTATTATGTACATGATTGATTGATTTTATATTTTTTAACGTCCCTCTCGAGAATTTTTCACTCATACGGAGAGGTCTCATTCGACGGACCCACAATTTAACTTTCACATCAAAGTGCCGAGCGCATGGCGAAGGAACAGTTGCTACCCATTTTTACAACTAGGTCAGTCGCGGCCGAGATACGAACTCAAGAGAACAAAAATCGTTTGTTTCTCTAATATTGTATGTTTTTGTTTTCACTTCACTATTTCACACTTCCCATTTTGATTGTCATATTGAACATAGTAAAATCTTACGTTACTACAGAATATTTCCAGACCTTATATATTTTTGATCTTAAAAACGAGTTAAATTAATCAAATAGCAAATGAATAAATGGGAATGAAAAATTTTCTTGGTACAGTAACAAGCATTTTCCTTCTTTGGTATATCACGGATTTCGAAGCTCCATCAGTAGAGCACTCACTCCTTGATTGGAAGATCATGAGTTGGTATCTCGGCCACGATTGACCTTAGTCGATAAAAAATATTCATCAACTGTTCCTTCACTACTAGGCACTTTGAAGTAACAGTTGTGAGGCTCCATGTCACAAAAGGCGTTGGCACCATAATGATCCCTCACCGCTCAATAACCCTGAGTGTCGAGTTAAGATTACATTTGAAGTCCTTCACCGGTATACCGTATATGATGACATTTCCATAGGAAAGAAAAATTCTTGAATGGAACGTAAAACAACATACAATCAATCAAAACTTTAGATTGTTTCATTATTCAACACGAGTAGTGGTTACTAACAAATGAATAATCTACATTACAAACGGTATGATTGTTTTAGAGGTCAATATTATGTTTGTCATATGTTTTATCACTTTTCTCACATGTTGGTTGAGATGTACTCTGCATTTTCTTCTGATATTGATTCCATTGTTCCTCATTAATTTCAAGAACTGGTTCTATATCCGACGCATTCTTTCCACCAACGGTGTAAAAATGTGTGTCTTCTTGAGTTTAATCCAGCCTACCAAATCGTTCTTCGAAGAAAACTTAAGTAAATCTGAGAAATAAAACTTTCCAAAAGTTGTAAGAGTTATTCTCTTTATAATTTCATGTTGTAACACATAAACTGACGACTCTACCTGTAAAACGAATTCCTTTGGTATAATCGTTTCTAACTGTACACTTTTGTCTGCATTGAGACCACACGTTCTTAATATTTTCCTAAGCTTCTCGTTCAATTCATTAACATCTATTTTCATATTATTTACACTCATGAATACCATTATTGCAAACTTTTCTTTTTCCTCTAGAGATTTAGTCAGTTTCTGTATATATGAACTTAAATAACGCAATGGTCTATTCAGAAACACAGAAGGACTATTTTGAAATTCTCTACATCTTGACAACAATGTGCAAATTTCTGGGAAACCAAATGATTGAGCCTGCATCTTTGATGATGCAGTTTGTTCTACATTAGAAAACGGTATATTTGGATTGTAATGTTCGAAGATGGTGTGAAGGATTTGAATACGGTCTGCGTCTGTTAAACTCTTCCAATTTAAGTAAAGACAACATAAATCATTACTTTGCACTACGCAATCCTTGATTTTCTCTGTAAGTTTTCCCCAGGCTCCTCAGTTGAAGTGATTATTAGAAATATGTCATTAGATGTCTGTATTTGTTTACATAAAGAGATAATCTTTTCGAAAATATCTTTTCTTTCTATACCGGAAAAATTCTCTATTGGTAATGGTTCCTCTACGATAATAGATTCCTGACAAGTACTCACATCAAACATCAGTATGTCTTCTATTACAACTGGTGTTCTACCAGTAGTGGACATATAAACTTTTTTGGCTGTTGACGATTTCCCAGATCCCCATTCTCCAATCAAACACAAAATTTTACCACCATCTTTGAGAAAAGCATTTGCTTTGTGAAATATTGAAGTTTTGTAGAACGGCGATATCTCTGACAAATATAAAAGTTCTTTTAATCAGTGTAAATTGTAAAATTTTGTTTTATTTATTCATATTATAGATATTTTGCCAAATTTTACAAAATTATACCTCGAGATAGTAAATGCATTATTTCTTCTTTCTCTTTCGGGTTTGCTCTACAATGAAAAAACTTCTAGATAGCATTTCAATCAAATACTAGTATACTTAAAGAATATTAATATTCGTTCTCGTTTATAAATAACTTTTGAAATAAAATATCCTTTGTATGAAAACAATAATCATTGTGTGTTTGATACTGAAATAATGTTAACGACAGAAAAATATTTCTTTCATAATAAACATTCCGAAAACAGTTGCATATCTGATATATCATTACATTACACGATCGTTCTCTATCTTTTGATATTTAATGATGTTTTGAAGCTTTTTTATTATGACGTTAATGCTGGTTTATTATCTGTGACATTTTTTTTATGTAATTGATAAATTAAATAAAGCTGAAACTTCTACTCACGTGATCTACATTTTCTGTAACACAAAAGAGCCACCCCAATGAGGACAACTAAATTGACCCCCCCCCCCCTATCACGCTAAGTGATATGACTTCCTTCGAGAGCGATGAGGGTCCACCATCAATTAGATTTGTACTTAAGCAAGGAAGAAAAAATGAACAACGTGATAGTGTTTATCATGGATTTCTATTTCATCTTTGATAATTTATAAGTAATCATGAAACAAATTTCATTTATGTTCCTTAGTTCTCCTGCCAAACGACTGAGCTTGTTTTTTGATAAACAGGCAAAAACAAATAACATCATGCTGAAGCGAAACATGTACGTCATTTATTAAAGTAAATGACGGAAAAGTAAAACACAGTTAACAAAATGGGGGTCAGAAAAAGGAGGACTCAAATATAGAGTATTACACATCTTAGTCAAAATATTACACAATCTGACCCCCAGCACCATAATGACATTGTAACATGATGTACATAGGCAAAAGGGGGGTCAGCAAGACTAGAATAATAATTCAAACCCTGTAATCTTTCACAAGGTACAATATACATGCATTTTAAGTTGACCCCCTTATAAACATCATAAGTTTGGAAGACATATACAAAATGCTCTAAACTGCTGCCTGTCATCAAACAAGAGGCCCATGGGCCACATCGCTCACCTGAGAATCTTTTGTCATATTGTTCTTTACCAGATTTCCCCCTTGTAATACATATTGTGGCCCCACCCAACCCCCAGGGGTCATGATTTGAACAATTTAGAATCTACACTACCCCACAATGCTTCCACATGAGTTTCAGCTTTTCTGGCCCAGTGGTTCTTGAGAAGAAGATTTTCAAAGATTTTTCCTAAATATTTCTATTTAAAACTTTGATTCACCATTGTGGCCCCGCCCTACCCCCGGGGGTCATGATTTGAACAATTTAGAATCTACACTACCCCAGGGTGCTTCTACATCAGTTTCAGCTTTTCTGGTCCAGTGGTTCTTGAGAAGAAGATTTTCAAAGATTTTTCCTATATATTTCTATGTAAAACTTTGATTCACCATTGTGGCCCCGCCCTACCCTCGGGGGTCATGATTTGAACAATTTAGAATTTACACTACCCCAGGGTGCTTCCACATCAGTTTCAGATTTTCTGGCCCAGTGGTTCTTGAGAAGAAGATTTTCAAAGATTTTTCCTATATATTTCTATGTAAAACTTTGATTCCCCATTGTGGCCCCGCCCTACCCCCGGGGGTCATGATTTGAACAATTTAGAATCTACACTACCCCAGGGTGCTTCCACATCAGTTTCAGCTTTTCTGGCCCAGTGGTTCTTGAGAAGAAGATTTTCAAAGATTTTTCCTATATATTTCTATGTAAAAATTTGATTCCCCATTGTGGCCCCGCCCAACCCCCGGGGGTCATGATTTGAACAATTTAGAATCTACATTATCCCAGGGTGCCTCCACATAAGTTTCAGCCTTATTGGACCAGTGGTTCTTGAGAAGAAGATTTTTTAATGACCCCACCCTATTTTTGTCTTTTCTTGATTATCTCCCCTTGTGAGGGGACTTGGCCCTTCATTTTAACAATTTAAATTCCCCTTCACCCAAGAATGCTTTGTACCAAGTTTGGTCAAAATTGGCCCAGTGGTTCTTGAGAAGAAGTCGAAAATGTGAAAAGTTTACAGACGGACGGACAGACAGACAGACAGACAGACGGACAGACGGACGGACGACGGACAAAATGTGATCAGAAAAGCTCACTTGAGCCTTCGGCTCAGGTGAGCTAAAAAGGTGGGAAAACAATAACAAACAGCCACAATCCAATCAGAGATTGGATCCACCCACCCAAAGGCGTCTTGGCAGGAGACGCAAAATTCCTCAACAGGATGATTAATACAAAAGCATTTAAACATCCTTAAAAAAAATTGACATATACACTCAGTTCAAAAGACAATACAATAGTTATTGTGAACAAGAAAAAGAAACATCCAATAAGACTGAGTGAAAACATTACGAAGGACAAAACATGAAATAATTTTAAAAAGTATACAAAACAACTGTCTGTAGTAAATATTAACCAGACAGCAAAATGGGAATTTATAATCATGAACACTGACCTTGTCGACTGCAGACAACTTCTGACCAGTCAACAAAGTTGTTAAACTTACACCATTCTGCATCAAAATGTGCCTCTTGACTGCAGACAACTTCTGACCAGTCAACAAAGGTATCAAACATACACCATGCTACAGTCAGCAAAGTTGTTAAACTTACACCATTCTGCATCAAAATGTGCCTCTTGACTGCAGACAACTTCTGACCAGTCAACAAAGGTATCAAACAAACACCATGCAGCATTAAAGTGCCTCTTAACTGCAGGCAACTTTTGTTCAACAAAGTAGCTAAACATACACCATGCTGCATAAAAATATGCCTCGTGACTGCAGACAGTTAACTTCTGAAGCAGTCAACAAAGGTGTCAAACATACACCATGCTGCATAAAATGTGTCTCATGACTGCAGACAACTTCTGACCAGTCAACCGAGATGTCAAACTTACATCATGTTGCATAAAAATGTTCCTCTTAACTGCAGACAATTTCTGACCACTCGAGAGGAAAACAGATTACCAAACTGAGGGTTTGAATTTGTGAGGATAGGTATAAGGAACCAACAGAAAACTTCTGGCTTGGCCCCTGCTACACAAGGTGTTTTCAGCTTATTGCATAATTTAAATTTATAAATATTGTATCCTATCCCAGCTGGTCTTTTCTTATGGTTAAAAGTTTTGTAAACACTTTTCAAACACCAGGTAATATGTTATTTCCTGGATAGAGTGAACAGCAAACTGTGAATTACAATAACTTATTTCTAATAAAGAGAGACATTGCTAGTTTTCTCTGAAAACATGAAAAATGAAATAGATCTGCTTGAAAGAATGGAAAAGCTGTTATGTAGCTAATAAGCGGAATCTGACAATACAGATAATGTCATACATATGGTATAACGCTTATCTGACATACTATTGGTAACTGATGTCAGCAAGAGACATTTCAAATAAATTAATAAATATTGTGTATATTTAAAGTAATGAAACTGCCTCAACACGTATGGCCCTGTGCTCAGTCACATATAACATATACAAAGTGGTATAAATTCCTTAACACGTACGGTCCCGTGTTTAGACAATCTTCCATTTACAACATGTGACCCACTAAACACGTATGGTCCCGTGTTTAGTGAAACATTCCATGCACAATGTACTTTCTAAACCCGTATGGTCTCGTGTTTAGTGAAACATTCCATATACAAGTTGATCAAACTATTCAAACACATATGGTCCTGTGTTTAGCCAATATCTATTACAACATGATGTAACCTACTAAACATGTATATGATCCTGTGTTTAGTAAAACATTTCTTGTACAAAACATGTACCTTCTAAACACGTATGGTCCCGTGTTTAGAGAAATATTCCATATACAACATGATGCAACTACTTAACACATATGGTCCAGTGTTAACTGAGATATTCCATATACCAAGTGCTGCAACTTTCTTAACATGTATGGTCCCATGTTTAGTGAAACAACATTGCATACAACAATCGTATGCATAAGCTTAAATGCATCATCAATAGAAATTGCAGGATTAATAAGCATGTATTTTGTCCTGCATGACAGTAAATCCTCATTAGGATACCATTATGCTACAGTAATTTGCATTTGTCAAACGTATGGTCCCGCTTGACGACTACTGAGTTCTACAGAGATTGATTATAGAGATGATTCATGAACTGTGTTCACCCTTTGTTTCATATTTTGTAGAACTATTATAGGAGATATGATTTCAACAAAATGTGTATCTTTTAAAGGGCCTGTAATTTTACCATTTTCTTTCTTTTTCCATCTAATATATATATATATATATATTAATGATCCTAGGATCACCCTAAATCTTCTTTGATTTCTAGAAAGTTTTATTTTAGGTAGTTTAATACCATCTGACATAAAACTTGTAAATATCCCTCTGACAAGACTGTCAGTTTACTAGATCTTGATCAAAGCTTTAAAATATTCAAATGAGTCTTTTTATCCTGAATGAGGTTAGTTTTTAAATTAAAGTTTTTTTTTTTTTTTTTTTTTTTTTTTTGAGTTTTAATCACAATATTTAAATTGCATTGGTCAATTGAGTTAAAGTGATTAGAATTTAAAATTTTGGGCCCTGCTGCATATCTTTAACCCCTGTTTCAGAAGAATTGACAAAAATTTGTTTCATGTACTGAAAAAAGACATGAAGTGTATAAAAATCATTATTTCAAAATTAGGATATATATTTTTTACAGAAACTATTGAATTAATTGAAAAACCATTTGATCATGATATTATCTTACTCAATGGACTTGTTGATAGAGCAGTCCCCAGAAACATGAACCAATACACCACCAAAACTTAAAGTGGCTGTTGCCATAATACTTTGCTATGTTGAGGCAATGTCCTTGGTAATGGGCACTTGTTTGTCCACTGTTGCGTTGTCTGTGCATGCATGTCTGATTTCTGACTGTTGTTTCCACATGGCCTATATAGCTTCTGCAAGTGTTACCCAGTGTGGATAGTGTCTGTTTCTAATTTGGTGGGATGGGTAACTCTGGAAAAATAAAAGTGTAAACAACTATCCAGTATATGATATTCATCTTTTTTTTTTAAATCAAGTGCTCTGATCTAAATCAATATTTTAAGCCATGTTCTATACAACTGAACAATCAGAACATGCAAGATAAATTCTTAGAGAATGACAATTATTTTACTTTGGGTATTGCACAACTGCAATACATCAACAGAGAATAACAGGTTATGTAAATTCCAACATGAGAATATGTCTACATATATGCAGCATAAATTTTTCTCATTATAACATTATATTACCAAGAAAGAGAGCAAACATGCATTATCATACATATTAAGTCTATATTTAAATATGTATTGCAAATAAATTGCTAACTTATAAATTATAAACTTGTGCATTGATTGATTCTGGAGAACATGATAATGCCAAATATGCATGTTATTCAAAACACACTTCTGCACACTTTATTTTAGATACCTATGGTTCTGGATTCACTTCAGAAAAAGTGCATATAGTCATGCCTGAGACAACCAAAAACATTTGTCTATAGACCAGCACAAGTCAACAAATTACATGTGTATATGGTCCTACACAAGTCAACAGAAATGTATGTCATTATGAAGTTCCATGCAGGTCCTGCAAGACTTATAAATACATCACATGTGCATATGGTCCTGCACAAATCAAGAAAACATGAGTGCATATGGTCCTGCACAAGCGAAACAGATCACGTGTATATGGTCCTACATAATCAACATAAATGTATGTCATTATTCACTACCATTCAGGTCCTGCCCAAATCAACAAACACAAGTGCATATGGTCCTGCACAATTCACCATATTACATGTGTATATGGTCCTACACAAGTCAACAAAATTTGTATGTCATTATGTAATACCATGCAGGTCTTGCACAAATCAACAAATACAAGTGCATTATTGTGCATATGGTCCTGCACAATCCAATAAAATACATGTGTATATGGTCCTACACAAATCAACAAACACAAGTGCATTACTGTGCATATGGTCCTGCACAATCCAATAAAATACATGTGTATATGGTCCTACATAAATCAACAAACACAAGTGCATTACTGTGCATATGGTCCTGCACAATCCAATAAAATACATGTGTATATGGTCCTACACAAATCAACAAACACAAGTGCATTACTGTGCATATGGTCCTGCACAATCCAATAAAATACATGTGTATATGGTCCTACACAAGTCAACAAACTCAAGTGCATCTGGTCCTGCACATTTTTTTCCCTGCACAGTACAACAAAATTCATGTGTATATGGTCCTACACAAGTCACCAGAATATGTGTGCATAGGGACCTGCATCAGTCAACAACTTGTATGTGCATATATTGTCCTGCACAAGATAGCAAAAACAAAATACATGAGCATACGGTCCTGCACAAGTGACTAAGTCAACAAAATAATGTGCATATGGTTGTGTACAAGTCAACAAAACAAAATGTATGTGAATTTGGCATAATTATGTATGGTTCTGCAACGACAAAATACATGTGAATATAATTCTGCCCAGATCAACAAAATGCATGTGCATATAATCTTTCATGAGTCAAAAGGTAATACATGTGCACATGGTCTTGTACAAGTCAACAAAATACATATGCATATTGTTCTGCACATGTCCACAAAATATGCGTATATGTTCCTACAAGAGTCAACCAAATAAATACATGTGTCAGTGAAATAAATGTGAATATGGTCCTTCACAATCATAAAATACAACATAACGTGTAAATCAGTGGTAGGTTGCATGGTAAACATAAGTAGTGTATGTGGACCTCACTTCTACACTAATTCTCAGTAAAAGGTCACCTCAAACTATGGTGTGCACCCTTAGCAACAATACTATATCAGCATTATATTATGTTAATCATTCTACATATATACAAGCTGTGTCTATGACCTGCACAGTTTATGTGATAAATGTGTATGTGGTCCCACGTACACTATGTCTTGATTCAACAATTGAAAATTTGAATCATACATGATAAGATTTGTGTACCCATATAATGGCAATATTTTACCAACATCACATAGGCAACTAACTCCAAACAAAATTTTTGGCTCCGTGAACAACATATAAGTAAACTTGAGTAAGATCATTCATTGTTCAAACTCTTAAGAGGAAAAGCAGGATTTGTTACCAAGTATGATACCTGTGTTGGTAAAAATATTGCAAAATTATATAAGGAACCAAAAAACTTGAGCCTCTAATTATGAGCTAGCTAACATAGTTTTAATGGATAACACATGACTTCATAAGAAGTACTATACTATACTGGCCTGTTTTATACTGGGAATGCAGGAGTGTCAAGTGAATACTACATCAGCATCAATGGAGATCTCATAACGTGTAAAAAGGTAACACTCGTCACTGCTGAGCTGTTTATATTCACTCATCAATATCTGGTTTGTGTAGATGATTCTGACATTCAAGTCCTTGAAGAAGCGAAGGGTTTCCACTGTAACAAACAGGTTCTTATTCCCCGGCCAAGGTGAATGTAAGAAGCAAAACTGTCTTGTGATATTTTGGATGGACAGTTAATAAAAATGATGTTATAACATAGATGCACATTTTCAAAGCTCAACAAATTGCAAATCACCATAAATAGGAAAAAGTTCCTAAAGGAATGAAGTTACCGGTGCGCAGTACAGTTAAGGTGCGCAATGGAAATATTGACTAAGTTTTATATTTAAAAATGTATTCGTAATCGGGATGGCGATTATTTTTAGTACATTATTTATATCAGATAATTGTAATTATGATTAATAACTACATATCGAGGACGATTATATTTTATATTTAGACTAGTCACGTGATGCGGCAGTCACGCGATTTTAGCACATTGACTTGAAGTATTGATGTTATATATAAACATCACTAGTGCAAGGGCATAACCAAGTTAAATTTCCAAGTTTAGTATATAAATATTTTCAACACGCTTTGTAGTTTCTAAAAAGTGCTGCGATCCTGTCTAAACTCTGCAATTTCATTGTTAAAATTAATCTTTAATGACCGAATGCTTTATTTTTTGCTGCGCAGCGGATGAAACATTGATCTAATTAAATTGTTTTTAAGATTTCATCAGGATCGCAGCACTTTTCAAATACCTTAATAGTTCTTTAGTTGAAATGTAAAAGCTTACTTTGATCCATAGAGTGTATGCCCTTGCACTAGATCGATTTATTAAGACCCCCCACCTTACCCTCCGATGTACTTGCATACAAATATACGGCAGTGTCAATTAAATACGCAATGTACGGAAAATATATTATTAAAATAGTGAAGAAGACATTAAATCTAAGTTATTGGCCTATGGAATATCTGTAAAAAATATTTTATTTAATTAGAAAATACATATTTTGTTGAGAAAATATTACTTGATCTGTCTCTCACTGCATACAAACTACGTCACGGTGTAAGAAATGACGTCATATTGACAAATGTATTGCGATCAGTGACTTGTTTATAAATTGCTATGTGGGATTTAACTAACGACAAAACAACACGCTGTAGTAAGTTTTTATGTAGTCTGATGATTTCTTACTGGTTAAATTAACAGATAAACTCATTTTGTGGTATTTTAAAGAAATGTTGTATGACGTATATTATGTATGATGTCATAGTCAAGTTTTCCCGTACAAATTAGGCTCCGCCTCCTTTTTGTAACCTTAACTGTGCTGCGTGTGATTGATAAAATCTGCAGGCTTGATCATGGTGATAGGATTAACGATGTAGGTGAATCATTGACGGCCAGTTGCAAAAACCTCCCAGGAACAAGTCTATACACTGTCAGGTCTATAATGTAATTGAATAGTATTGTTTACAGCAGAGACCTACAGCGAAGGGTCTATCATCTATGTTTACAGCTGACAGAGTTCATGTAAGAGTTTTCGGGATCTCGAGCCCGACATTATTTACTACATATTTTACACCACTGTAGATACACTGACACTGTTTATCGATCGTTTACCAAATTTACTTCAATTGACCATATTATTCCGTAGACGACTCGTAGTAATAGAATATCCATGTAAAAATCACATGTAAATTAATTTGGTCGTCCTGAGTTGTGAACTCCTCAGCATGCTTAATGCCCAGATGTAAACTTTACAAGGCCGATTTCGTGACAAAAACTCACTTTACAGACGTTTTTTCTGTAAATAACAAGCAGATCACATCGTCCGAAATCTTCAAAATGGTATCACAACAAAAGCTGTAGGATTTTTCTGTGGGAAATATGGTATAAATTCGAAAAATTCAGCAGTTCAATAAACCATGCTTTCTCTTTTCGCCAGTGTTTTATGTACGACTTACTTAATAACTACGAGGAACTCTTTTGTTTTAGGAGATCATTTTTGCATATTATTGTTTTATGTTTTGGAGCCAAAACTTGTTGTATAAACTCTCATCCTGTTTAACAGTTTTCCTTCATTATTGGCGTGGTGGTAGCGACAAGGATTACACTCCAACCAAACAATCAAGGTAAAGGAATTCCCGGCAAACAACGCATAACAGGGACAGTTTCCACGATAGCTGTTTATAGTTTATGAGTTTACACTTACGGTCAAACACATTATGGCCGGCAATCGCGCTCCAAAACAATGGTCCTTGACCAAAAATGAAACTATTACAACATTTGAGGCGTGGAAGCAAAACCTACAGTATACACTCTCTCTCGATCCGAACTTTGCAATTTTCTTAGTGGACGGGGCAACATGGGCTAAGAAAACCCCAGCAAATCCTAGACGTGGCCTTGCCAACGACGGACAAAATGTTCCCGAAGAAGCACGGCGGACAGCTGCACAAAAGGTAGCCCACTTGGAACTCATGCTTGGACAAATTGCTAATTATTGCCCAATCATCTCAAGGAACACAATTGTCAAAAATTCCACATCTGTAAAGTCGATATGGCAAGCTATTCGAACACATTTTGGATTCCAATCTACAGGCGCACATTTTTTAGACTTTGATAACATTCGCCTGGAACCAGGGGAACGACCTGAGGACCTGTTCCAGAAGTTAACCAGCTTCATTGAAGACAATCTACTTCAACGTGGAGGAGGCATAACTCACCTTGGTGAGCCCCTGAGGCTGATGAGGAGTTATCACCATCCCTCGAAAACCTCATCACATTGACCTGGCTTCGTCTACTGCACAAGGATCTACCAGCCCTGGTTAAACAACGGTATGGCCCAGAGTTAAGATCAAAGACATTAGCTAGCCTTAAACCTGAAATATCTCAAGCCTTAGACAGCCTACTTGATGAAATTCGTATGAACAATGATGCCAAAGTCCTTCGCACAGCCTTTAAAAGCTACAATCCACCACCGTCCACAATGCAACGGACTCCAAGTATTCGCACGAAAACCAACAAGGTATGCCCATTATGCAAACAAGCAGGGAGACCTCGCTTTGATCATTTTCTAAGCACCTGCAAATTCTTACCTCAAGATGACAAGACATTTATGAGTCGAGCCAGACACCTATGCGCTAGCAATAATTTCCCGGACGATGCTGATGAGGAGACTAGTGCCAGTAACCAACTCCATGACGATCAACTCTATGACTTGGAGGGAGTCCCTACTTCAAGACGAGTCAGCACAAAACAGTCTCCACAAATGAAAGCTTACTACAATCAACATGTCATCCACATAACACTAGACAGTGGAGCAGAAATTAGCATGATTAGAGCGTGCGTCGCTGAGCTTCTAGGAATCGAAATCACAAAGTCCACTCAACATGCATTACAGGCTGATGGCACCACTCCGTTAGAAATAGTAGGTGAGACACACTTCGATGTGACCCGAGAAAACATAACGCTACATGTTGAGGCCTTAGTAGTGAAAGATCTTGATGTAGACTTCCTAGCAGGAATCCCATTTCTGTCTGCTAATGATATCAGTATCCGTCCAGCACGTCACGAAATTATGATTGGCGACCTCTATGTCATCCATTACCGTACTCGGGAAGGAAACAAACAGCACCACATTCGGCGAACTCATGCATATGTTATGAAGTCCCCATCTACCACAGTATGGCCTGGATCACACCTTGAGCTCAACGTACTAGAACACATCCCAGCCGAGGGTACAGTTGCTGTTGAACCCCGCGTTGAATCTCGATGTGCACAAAACATGTGGCCTAGACCAGAAATTGTTGAGGTGGTTGCAGGGAAAATTCGCATCGTGAATAATACAGATGAACCCAAGCAACTGAAGAAAAATGAACATTTCTGTCAAGTCCTTCCTACTATACCGGCATTAAGCAGCACCTATGACACAGTGCCCAGTTCCTTGCCAGCCACTGAGACTTCACTACACGACACAGTCCTACACTCAGATACAGTCAAAGTCAATCCTGACAATATCCTCACCCTTGAGGCTCAACAATTATTTTGCAAAGCCCTGCAGGAACATGATTCTCTGTTCGATCCCAAATTCAGTGGATACAATGGGAAAGCAGGAAAGTTTGACATGAAAATCAACATGGGTCCAACGCAACCCCCACAGAGGAAGGGCCGCCTCCCCCAGTATTCTAAGGAGAAGTTACAAATTCTGCAAGACAAGTGTAATGAACTAGAGGCCCTTGGAGTCTTGAGAAAACCAGAGGAGCTAAACATTACTGTAGAATACCTCAATCCCTCTTTCCTCGTTTCTAAACCTAATGGAGGACACAGGCTAGTGACCGCCTTCGAGGACGTTGGACGCTACTCGAAACCTCAACCATCCTTAATGCCAGATATTGACTCCACTTTGCGCACCATAAGTCAGTGGAAATATCTAATAGTAACAGACCTAACTAGCGCCTTTTATCAGATCCCACTAGCTAAAGAGTCGATGCGCTACTGTGGCATTGTCACCCCATATAAAGGCGTGCGTGTTTATACCAGATGTGCTATGGGGATGCCGGGATCAGAGACTGCTCTAGAAGAGCTTATGTGCAGAATCCTAGGCGATCACCTGCAAGCAGGATATGTGTCAAAATTAGCTGATGACCTGTACTGTGGCGGAAACACCCCTGAAGAACTTCTACGACACTGGGTCAACATAATGACAGCTCTGGATGCCTGCGGTCTGAAGTTATCAGCAACCAAGACAATAATCTGCCCACGTTCCACTACAATATTAGGATGGATCTGGACACAAGGCCGCCTCTCAGCAAGCCCTCATAAGGTCTCTGTTTTGGCTACATGCAAACTGCCAGATTCTGTCCATGGTCTCCGCTCATTTATTGGGGCCTACAAGATGTTATCCCATGTCTTACCTGGTTGTGCACATGCCATCTCCCCATTGGAGAATGCTATCAGTGGTCTTCAGTCAAAAGACAAAGTTAAGTGGTCTGAGGAGTCGATAGAACACTTCCGCACAGCCCAGACAAAACTTAAAGATTCCAAAGAAATCTACCTTCCAACCAGAGATGACCATTTATGGATCATTACAGATGGCTCTGTAAGCAAGCGCGGAATTGGAGCAACACTATACTTGATGCGAAAAGATAAAATTCACCTAGCTGGATTCTTCAGTGCAAAGTTACGGAAGCACCAAGTGACATGGCTTCCTTGCGAAATCGAGGCTCTGTGCATATCTGCGTCCATAAAACATTTCAGCCCTTACATCATCCAGTCAGCCCACAAAACATGCGTCCTTACAGACAGCAAACCATGTGTACAGGCTATACAAAAGCTTTGCCGCGGCGAGTACTCTTCAAGCCCTCGAGTGACATCCTTCCTCTCTACAGCTAGCCGTTACCAGGTCGACCTTCAACACCTCGCAGGTTCAGCAAATATTCCATCTGACTTCGCCAGCAGAAATGCAGCAGAGTGCGAAAATCCATCATGCCAAATATGCAATTTCATTATACAAATGGAGGACTCGGTTGTGCGTGTGGCTAAAGCCAAAGACCAAGGTACCGATAAAATGGAAACCTTGCCCTTACCTTTTACAACAAGGTCAGCATGGATCAATATTCAAGCAGAGTGCCCGGACCTAAGACGAACCCATGCACACTTAAAACAGGGTACCAGACCCTCCAAAAAACTCACAAATATCTGAGACGTCAAGCGATATTTGAACATAGCTACCATTGCAAGAGATGGATTACTTGTGGCACGCAGGTCTGATCCTCTACAGCCACCAACTGAGCTCATCATAGTCCCAGGCAGTGTCCTTGATGGCCTTGTAACTGCCCTTCACATTCGTCTGGATCATCCTACAAAACACCAAATGTTGTTGGTCATAAAGCACAACTTCTATGCATTGGACTTGTCTCAATCAGTAAACCGCGAATGTGACTCTTGCCATACCTGCGCTTCACTCAAAAAATTTCCATATAGCTGCTGACGTCATAAAGCAAAACCACCAACTAATCCTGGTCTTAAGAGAAACAGTAACCGCCTATACAGCCGCATGTCTAGTTGCCGATGAAAAGGCCCATACCTTGAGGGAGGCACTGCTCCTTCTGTGCATGGATCTCCACCCACTAGATGGGCCAAGAGCTATTATCCGTGTCGACCCTGCTCCAGGTTTTGTGGCCTTGCGTGAGGATGACCTCTTAGATCACTATCGCATCAACCTTGAGATCAGCCGAGTTAAAAACCCTAATAAGAACCCAGTAGCGGAAAAAGCTGTTGCAAAACTTTAAATGTCCTTGATGGCCTTGTAACTGCCCTTCACATTCGTCTGGCTCATCCTACAAAACACCAAATGTTGTTGGTCATAAAGCACAACTTCTATGCATTGGACTTGTCTCAATCAGTAAACCGCGTATGTGACTCTTGCCATACCTGCGCTTCACTCAAAAAAAAGGCCCAAACTTTAAATTTGCAGTTCCTTGATAGAAAGAAAACGATAAATGTATGGTCTTTTTAAAAAATTCTGAAAGAAAAATTTCTGTGCCTTGATATACGCTAAACCTGTAATTTTTTAAGTCAATTTTATTTTGCAAATCTGGGTCAGATAGCTGATGATTAAATTTATAAATGTTTTGCATATTAAAAATCATATATCACCTATATTTTCACTCATATGGAGACACAACCACTTGCCATTGGAGAGCTGCAAATTTTGTCCTATACTCGGCACTAAGGGCCAATGAGCTGGGAGGGATCTTTTACCTGCCAGCGACTACTGCGACACGGGACCTATACGATCTCGTCCGAAGGACCTGTCTCCACGTCCTACAGTGGGTTTGGAACCCGCGTCGTAAGGATCAATTTACTCCACGACGCTAGAGCAGACGTTCTAACAGTGCGGCACGCGGGCGTCAAAACTGTGAAGAGTTTAGAGCTCACTTCTTAGATAAAACTTTTTAATTGTCAATTTCCATTAAACTGAAATTTGATATACAAGACATCAATATACACAGATATAAACTAAGCTCATTGTCTACAAGTATGACATAAAAGTGTGATTAATGATGAATTATTAAATATTCTCTGTGTCAAAGGAATAAATCTTTCGTAAGTTGGGCGTATAAACATGTGATAAATTCGTCCAAAAATTATCAATTTAACTTTTAATATAATGCTTAAATCAGCTATAAAAAAAACCACGGAAAGAAGGACTGGAAAACAGTCCCGACGAAAGACAAATACTGAATGAGTTAGAGAAAGGGATAACTCCATATACCCCAGATATTCCATGGCAGGAGCAATAAAATCGACATAAAACATAAGTGGAGTATGTATTCATACTCCAACTCCCAAAATTTCAGAAATGCTTTTTTGACCAAAGGTTCTCCTATGTAAATCTTCTAAATATCTTACAATATCTTACAATTGCCTTCATCGAAATAATACTGGGGTTTTCTTCTATGCCATCATTTGTTTATCACCACTTTTTCTCGAAATTTATGGAAAAACACGGTTTTAAGAAAATCTTAGTTATATATTCCAGCCAAATTAGCATGAAAATTGTGAAACCTGAAACTTATTGCAGCATAAATTTTAGGTATTTTATGAAAGTACAAGATGTATTCAATTTTATATTTTGTTTGTTAATTCCGTATTCCCCTCCCTCTCCTCAACACTTCAATCTGCATAGTTTGAAAGAAGATTATCGAAAATTCTTGTTTCTGTTAATTCACATACCATTTACGTTTCCACTAAAAGAAAGAAAAACAGCCCATCTTCTTTTTAAATTCTTACATTGTTTTAATCAAAATATCGGCCTAAAATATACATAGCTTTTACATCTATTTTTACTAAACAAAATTAAAAATCGAATTTGTAATTCATTAATTGTAATGGGAACAACTCTTTAGTTTCTTCATTTTTGTCCTCTTCATTAGATATATCTAAATATTTATCCTCCCAATCCTCATACATGAAACATACGGGGATAACGAAAAGTATTCAAGATCAAGAGTCCATAAAACAATACAAAAGAGGAACAAAGCAAACATGGACCTCCAAAGCATCAAAGGTGCATCAGGTGCCACGAACCGGTCACACCCGCCGTGTGCTCCTTGTCATGATAAGGAAATAACGGGTAAATAGTCGTAAATCCAATGTATAAATAATCGACTAACTAATAATTAGTATGAAAAACGAAAGTCATCATTTGACTCATTGATAAATTTATCGACCATAGAACTTGAAAAAGTATTCCTTTAAATAAGACTGCTGATATTTTTATTTCATCGACTTGTTTATCAGTATTAATTTCGTTTTAGAAATTGCTCTTTCGTAGAGCATGCTCTGCATATCGAATCAAATGAGATACATGTATATAAAATCCGTATGCAGGTGATGCAGGTATATTGCTGCATAAAAAAGGGAAGTTGACGATAGAAAAGTTATAGACATTACGTTTATCATAGAGGTTGGTTGTTATATTGGTCTGATTGAAACCGTACGGGCTGACATGTTGGCTCTTTTATGTTTATCAATAAAAATATTAAATCTTTGTCTTAACCAATGTAATGTGTTCTGATGCAGCTTCTGCAATGCTGATATCAACATCATTTTTGTTAACCTAGTCTTGATAAGCATTTTCCTAAGATTTCTGGAAAGTATTTCAATGAAATTCTGCTCCCTCTCTTGATTTAGATGTATCAGGAAAGATTCTTTATTCGATCGAAATAGCGTTTGCAGACTAAAATGCATTTTAGTAGAGATAAGTCATTTTGTCCTGCGTAAATAAGATGAGTTCTTTGTGCTTGATCATCAAAACCATCATTACAAAGGCATTGTGAAGAGTACAATGAGTATTCTCAAGGTGAAGCGTTAAATTTGCTGTTGATAGATAAAGATGGTCGCATTTAGTGTGTTTTTGTTGTGACCAGTTGCAGCAAATTACGACAACAAATATTTCGGTGTTTCTAAATGCAGCTATCCATATCCAGTCCTTTCTGCTGTGATAAACTTTTGCAGCATTTCGCTTAATCACAAGTTACTACAACAAAACAAGAGTAGTCGTAAGTTCTTTATGTGATTCTCAAACTATTGCATTTTTTCTTATGTTTTTCAAGGCATCGTCCTTTTGTCAACATTTGTCCGAAATATTTCCATTTGATAGACTATCAAATACATCCACATCTCCTTGTATATCTACTGTATTGTTCTCTATATCAACTTCATCTTAATTATCTCCTCATCAGATGTCATTTAGATACAGTCAGATGTGTCAGAAAATTCTTTTGTATCAGAAGTGTCTGAATCGTTCAAGGGAAGGTGAAAATCATATAGTTCAGATCGTAAAGTAGTTCTTAAGGCAAATTGAACCAGAACGTGTCTTCTTAAAAAGTTATACATGTAGCTCGCGAGTAAGCTCTACCAGTCAATATGTGAGAAACACTCGTCTCTGCATACACAGTTTCCAAAAGCTTTTTAAGGTCTTAGTTGCTCATTTTTTAAAAAAGTGCCAGCACTCCCAAGAAACTCATCTCTGTATGAAAAGCACTCTGCTGCAATCTAAGAACAACTCTTTTGATTACACTGTCACGAGCCTCGCCTCCTATCGTAAATTATTCGTACTTTACAATACAAAGGCTGATCGAATGTCAGCACCGGAATATGTTGATATTTTCTAGCCTTTTTTCAAACAAAATGTAGCCTGAAAAAATACAAAAAAGCACCACTTAGGTTCATGTCTGACATTGGCAAGATCTCAACATTTGACTGTCCAGGATAATCCTAATTGTTTACCATTTGACAGGTAGCAGACCAGCTTGGATTTAGCTTTGGCCAAACAACGCTACATTGAAGTGACTTATCACATGATGTATCTTCAACTTCTGTGACGTTTAAATCTGAAAATAAATATCGACTTAATTTCTTTGATCTAGCTTACAATAGTAAAAATCAATTTTTGCATTTTTTTCAGTTCTTTGGTCGTAATTCCAACTCGCAGAATGATGA
The DNA here is from genome assembly GCF_032062105.1 of Saccostrea cuccullata. Classification (NCBI taxonomy): domain Eukaryota; kingdom Metazoa; phylum Mollusca; class Bivalvia; order Ostreida; family Ostreidae; genus Saccostrea; species Saccostrea cuccullata. The sequence goes on from NW_026932653.1 coordinate 30,382, forward strand.
CTTCCTTTTGTTGCTTTCGTGTGAATCCAACAATGATACTCATGTCATGGAACGTTTCGTGTCTATCTAAAGTGCGATTGTTTTGGTCAAAATTATCAGCAACAAACTAGACCGAGGTGTTGTCACTTACATCATCCTTTTATGTTGACTCTCTAGCTGTCGTTTATGCAGCATTGATTTCATACTCAAGCACCACTGAGTAAGCTGAGAAAAACCAAGGCTATACAAAGTATCTATAGGAAATTTTGAATCAAAACGATGATGAGTTGAATAACAAACCCATTTTCTAAAGGAGTTATGACACTTCAGGGTCTTTCAATATAGTGTAAATGCTTGTGATCAAAACCTGTAAAACCAAACTCAAACTCTCCGGTACCTACTAGTATTAAAAGTTTGCTTCAGAAGACTTTAAAGTTGATGGGAAAATATAGTGTGTTTTCGGATCATCTAAACAAATGTCAGCTTTTATCAAACTGTTCCTCTCTGATTCTTTGTTGTTGATTCTGCTTAGTGATAAAAGCCATAAAATATGCCTGACGCGGTCTTGTAAAGAGTAATAAGATTAGATTTACCGTTTACCTCAGCAATGATCACAACGTCACCGAAATATTCCTCTATTCTTATTCAATGTAGATATAATAAACTTATTTTGCAAGATATTTTTAGGTTAAGAGCACTTTTCAAATATCTTCAGTTTATATGTAAAAAAAAATCTTGGCATATAAGGGTGTGGTCTTGCAATAAATCGATATATTACGACCCTTCTGATACTTTTAAATTGAATCTACGACAAATATACAAATATGCCACTGCCTCACTTGTCTGGAGAATATACAGACAGTCCTTGCATTATATAGTAAAATAGACATCGCATCCAAGTTAATGACCTGATATATCTGCAAATAATATTTTATTTGATTATAACAGAATACAAAATGTAGCTTTATCAGCCTCCCACTGCATACAAAGTGCGTCCACTTTTACGATATGACCTCACTTTGACACATGCATTGCAATCAAGAAGCCAAATCTATCATGCTGTGTGGGATGAAATGAACGGGAAAAAAACCTGCAGATTATACTAAGATTTGATATAGTATAGATCTGTAGTACAATTAAGTATAGGCAAAAAAGACATGATAGATTTGTGTGACGTCATAGTAAACATTTCCCAAATAAATAAGACCCCCTTTCTTTTTGTAGCCTTGACTGTGCTGCGTAAAAAACATAAAATTGTAATTAAATTGTATTGTATGTGGATCGCATAAATATGTCACCATAATTCTTGATATGAAAAAATCTCTGTTTTATGGAAACACAATCTGAAATACAGTTTATAACTGACTTTTTTTGTAACATCTAGTTTATTTTAATGTATATGATTTGAACCCTAGAAAACGAAAGTTGCTTGTTTCACTAATATTGTTTAAGGAGGCTGGATTCTGCTATCAAAAGCAATGAGAATTTCTTATCAAGTATAATTTTAAAATTTATACATATCGCTTTATTAAAAATCAAAAAAAAAAATGGGGGTAAATGCGCGTCTTCTGTCGTTACAGAGCATTTAGTTTGATCTTTTTACACTGTAAATACGTCGCACACATAATCCAATAGTTTTTCTTCCAATATTTTTTGTTCAAATAAATTATGGAATCTAATACAGTCTTATTTCATCTTAAAGAGACACATTTAAATATGTGACAAGAAAGATATTTCCAAATTATTCCGCATGCTCATGTATTTGACCTTTTTTGCACTAAGACATTTTAATTTTTAATAACAACTGTTCCGTCACTGCTAGGCACTTTGAAGTGAAAGTTGCGGGTCCTTTGGTTGAGACTTTAAAAAACTCAGGTTCCACGTCACGACTCACGACAGTCCTTGGCACCAAACAGATTCCTAACTGCTCAAAGACCCTGAGTGCCAAGAATAAGTCTAAATGTGACCCCTTTCAACGGTTTATTGTTATGTGTCTATATAAGTGACAAATTCTCAAATGGAACGTAAAACAACATACAATCAATCAGATCTGTAGATTGTTTCATTTCTCAACATGAGTAGTGTTAACTAACAAATGAATAATCTGCATTACAAACTATATAAATGTTTTAGAGGTCAATATCATGTTTGTCATTTGTTTTATCACTTTTCTCACATCTTGGTGTAGTAGATGTACTCTCCATTTTCTCCAGATATTCAATCCATTGTTCCTCATCAATTTCAAGAACTGGTTTTATATTCGACGCTTGTTGTGTACCTTCCACCAATGATGTAAAGAAATGTTTCTTTTTAATCCAGCCTACCAAATCTTTTTTCGAAGAAAACCTAAGTAAATCTGAGAAGTAAAACTTTCCAAATGTTATCAGAGTTATTCTTTTTATAATTTCATGTTGTAACACATAAACTGACGACTCTACCTGTAAAACGAATTCCTTTGGTATAATCGTTTCTAACGGCACATTTTTGTCTGCATTGAGACCACACGTTCTAAATATTTTCCTAAGCTTCTCGTTCAATTCATTAATATCTACTTTCATATCATTTACACTCATATATACCAGTATTGCAAACTTTTCTTTTCCCTCAGGAGATTGACACATTTTCTCTAAATATGAACTTAAATAACGCAATGGTCTATTTAGAAACATAATAGGACTATTTTGAAATTCTCTACATCTTGATAACAATGTGCAAATTTCTGGGAAACCAAATGATTCAGTCTGCATCTTTGAAGCAGCTTTTTCTACATTAGAAAATGGTGTATTTGGATTGTAATATTCGAAGATGGTGTGAAGGATTTGAATCCGGTCTGCGTCTGTCAAACTCTTCCAATTTATATCAATACAACATAAATCATTGCAATCCTTGATTTTCTCTTTAAGTTTTCCCCAGGCTTCCTCGGTTGAAGTGATGATTAGAAATATATTTTTAGATGTCTGTATTTGTTAACATAAAGAGATCATCTTTTCTACAATATCGCTCGTTTCTATTTCAGAAATGCTTTCTCTTGGTAAAGCTTCCTCGACGATGATAGAGTCCTGACATGTACTCACATCAAACTTCAGTATGTCCTCTATTACAGCAGGTGTTCTACCAGTAATGGACATATAAACTTCTTTGGCTGTTGTCGATTTCCCAGAACCCCATTCTCCAATCAAACACAGAATTTTCCCACCATCTTTGAGAAAAGCATTTGCTTTATGGAAAATTGAAGTTTTGTAGAACGGTGGTATATCTGGCAAATATAAATGTTATTTTAATTGGAGAAAATTGTGAGATTTGGCTTCATCAATTCAAGAAATTTTACAAAATTATACCTGCAGATAGTAAATGGATTTTTTCTTCTTTTCTATTTCGGGTTTCCTCTACAAAGAAAAACCTTCTAGATATAATTTCAATCATCTGAAAAATCATTAATATTCGTTTTCAATTATAAATACCTTTTGAAATAAAAGATCCTTTGTGTGAATATAATATTCATTGAGTGTTTAGTATTCAAATAATGTTAACGAGGAATAATGTTCAAATTCAGGAAAATATTAGTTTCACGATGAACCTTAAAAAACATTTGCATATCTGATAAATCATTATATTACATTATATCGTTCTCTATCTTTTGGTATTTATTTATATTTTGAAGCATTTAATAAATTTTATGTTAGTTTGTTATCTTTTATCCTTTTGCAATCAAAAAATGCTCAAACTTCTACTCACGTGATCTTCTCTTTCTGTAACACAAAAGAGCCATCACACTGAGGACAACTAAAAGGACAAATACTCCCGCAGCCACGCTAAGTGCAATGACATCCTTCGACAGGGATGAGGGTCCGCCATTCATTAGAGTTGTACTTAAGCAAGGAAGAAAAAAGGAAAAACTTGATAGTGTATATGGTTGATTTGATTTCTATATCATCCTCGATAATTTGTAATTAATCATGAAACAAATTTCATTTTAATACAGCATAAATATACATGTACATGTATGTTATTCGGAACTTATCTACTAGTTCCTGCATTCCATCCATTATAACAGTTAGAGCTCGATTATTGTACATATAGAATCATGCATTTACAGCCCTATAACCGACGTAAATATTAATGCAAACTTTAAATTAAAACATGATAACTTACATAAAACATATATGAGAATATAAACATAATTACATGGGGATGATTTTGCTACAAATGTCATGCTTGCATGGAAAAGAAGAGCAAGAAGAGCAAAAAAGAAACAAGACTTTAAACTCATTTATTATAATTCAGCATTTACAAAATTCAACGACAGGCAACAAAATCAAAACTAATTAAATTTTAAAAATTGCAGAAAATTTCTGTACTTTGCTCAATTATTTCTAATCAATTTGATTTCATAGCTTATTGTTCTTTGAATATTTGTTGTATTTATATATCTAGAAATGCATGAATTCTTAATTAAACAATTAGATAATAATGACAAGAAGAACACGGCGATATTAGTGACCGGTCAGCAGGGGATCCTCACTCCTCCATGGCACCTGATCCTACCTCTGAAGTCCGTGTTTGTTCTCCTCCTATTTTGTACTGTTTTATGGACTTCGAGATTGAATACTGTAAAATTTTGTTATTTTTTTTCAGGAGAGTAAATTTGACTTTGTTGATAAATTTTGATATTTGCTAAAAAAAAATCATAGATACATAAATTTTACAAGCATTTTTTTCTGCAGAAAAATGCCATAGAAAGGACTACTAAAGCTGAAGGCTGAAGATAGACCTAGTATATAAATGATACGCTGCTTGTTTTCTTATGTAGTTAGTTTTTCCTAGTTATGTAACATCATTAAAATTTAATTGATGTCTCTTTAGAAATTGTTTTCACTAAACACTTAAATAATATACATATATTGAACAAACTATGATTGAAGAAAATGAATATAACTTAACGATTAGTAACAATGCTAAAATGCCATTAAACTTAAGTTTCGGTTCTCTGCTTTCAGCAGATGTTGAATCAGGTGCAATGGAGGGGTACAAATCCCCTGTCGACCCCTCAAAATAACTGTGGACCCTTTGCTTGTATTGAAATTCCTAGACCACGTAACGTTAAAGTATTAGCCTAAAAGTTTTTGACAACGCAAGTTGAAATAGATAACAAACTTATTGCTTTAATAAATCAAGTTTTCGACATAATTGATGACGAGAAATAAATACTTTATATGATAACAAAATGTCTAAGTCATGTTTTTATTGAAATTAAGTTATTATCACTAATGTATTTCTCCAGGTAAACATCCCATTATGGAAGAAGTGTCATATATTCCGTAGTTTCTATTATAGTATTAGGGATAATTGAATCAATTGAAATAACATACATACGTTTTATGAATGTAAATAAATTGTTATATCATGAAATGTCCTCAATTCAAATAATGCCGTTATGCAGACCACAGCAAAATATTTTTTTTTCATGTAGAGCCGTTCATCCATTCGAAAAAATTGGTTTTTACTAATATTTTTTCTATCATTTTCGTGAGTCAATTCTCTTTTCCTTACTATACATACCCTTCCTGTACACAAACTGGATCTAAAATTCAACAATAATATAATGATAAAATTAATATAATGAATGGGGAAGGTAAGTCATTCAAAGAGTATTTCCTCTTACCTTTTTACAAAATGTTGAATTCAAACAGTATATACATGTATTTATTTATATTTGAAAAAAAAACAACATTGTCCGATTGGATTTTTTTATTGAAAGGTTTTTCAGTATTAATTAACTATTCCAATGAGCACTGGAATAAAAAAATGTGTGTTCAACAGTTTTATTAGGTAGATGAATGTAATAAATGCTTATTGACTTGTTACTTACATTCATAAACCTCATTGGATTTGAATGCTTTACTTGGACAGTCAGTTGTCCCATGACAGGGAACAGTGTTCACATTATTGGTGTCCATATTGTACTCTGGACAGTAATCTAGCAAAAAAGAACAGCGCAATTTTATTGTTTACGTGACTTTAAAGTTACTTTGTTTATTGGGACAATAAAGCATTTATTATGACTTAGAGAATAAACCATGAGCTGTAACACACGTAAATAAAATACAAATGACACAGTATTCATTTATTTTGTAATTACAAACAGTTACCAGCGTTTAATGAATGAAGAGATTCGAGTCTTTAAATGGAATAAGATGCTTTCATGAACGCGTCTGACAAATAGATCTATACGTCATACTAGTTTCTATGGCATCGTGGCGTAACGTATATACACTTTTTCAATATGTTCAGTGATTTTTCGTCTATATTTTCAACCACAGTTTAAATTAAACAAAACAAATGTATAACCTAAAAATTAGAATATCAGAGATTCATTTAATAGCTAACAACCTCAAACCAGATCCTACCCTCGCAAAAACCATATCTATAAATCAAGGGGAAATGCAACGTCCATCCTGTTGCAAATTACGTCACTTCCGTTTCGAACAGGACATAACACCCAAATTAAACAAACACACACACGTCCATCCTCAAATGCACCCATTCGCACAGACACACACACCCTCCTTTACTCATCCAAACTCAACACACACCGTATTTTGCACTTAAATATCTCCTACATGTAACAGGTTGTCTTTTTCTTGCATTTTTCACCAGCAACAAGAAGTTTATCTTTTTCACTCGAGAAAATAAAGGTAGGAGAAAAACACAAATATCATCATTCCTAATTATTTTAAATGTAGGAATATTTCATATTCCCTTTAGTGCTATAGCCCATATACAGGCTAATTGGACTAGTTGAAGTAGCGTTTAGGAACTAAGCCTCAAGACCAGAAACTAAGAACAAACTATAGTCAAAGTTTGAAATCAATATGATATTTAAATAATTTTGACAACGAAACAAAATTTTCAAAATCTTTATGAATTATTTATTTATTTTAAAAATCAGTAAGATTTTATCCACGTGTGTTAAATGAAACTAAGATGTAAAAAAAATTCAAAATACTGACTTAAGTCTGATCTCTGTCTAAAATGATATTGAGGTTTGTGCAGAGATACCTCTGTTTCGCCCGTTGTCAAGGAATTGTCTTTCCCTAGAATTTCAAATCAGTATTTTTTGTTTTATTCGTTTGTTTGTGTGTTGGTTAACGTCCTTCTCGAGAATTTTTCACTCACATTGAGACGTCGCCACTTGTTGACGATGCGCTACAATATTTAACGCATGCTTGGCACTCAGTGCCATTGATCAGTGAGGGATATTCTCGTACCAATACCCACTGCGACACGGGACAACGGTTAATACAGTCTAACTAAAATATCCAAATATGAAGCAGATGTACCAGACTCTCTTGTGTCTTATATTTGAAGTTGGCTGAGATATGTCCGATCGACGTTAAATGTAAGTTATTATTGTTAATCCGTCGATACAGGTACATCTAATGCCGATTGAGTAGAAAATCACTGCAAGTAGTTCTTTTTATTCTCATGTTGTCATTTTTTTTTTTAGATTTTACTTTATGTAATTCGACCAAACATTGGTCTGCTTGCAGGGTTGCGCAATTGGTTCCCATGGGAAAACCAGCAGACTGTTGTAATACCTGTTTTCTTAAAACTACGTAGACATTTTCAATCAGAAGCTCAAGTATCATTTTGATATAAACTTAATTCATATGGCTAATGACAAATTAAAGATATTTATGAGTTCGATTTTAATGATAAAAAGAAGCTGTCTTTGATATCATAGAGCCCGAACTTCAATCTATCGTGGGTAATGGTTTTATAAAGTGACGAAATGTCGTGCATGTGATTTTATGTATTTTGGTAAATATTGTTTTTTCTCCATTTTTTTTAAAAGTTCCTTGGAGTTTTTAGAATATTCACATCTGAATTACACGACTTATCAAATTTATGTTGTATAGCACTCCTGAATTTTCACCTCTACTGCTAGTGCGCAGCAAAGAAAAAGGTTTGGTAGAACACTTTCCGAAACCCGTTTTGTTCCTTCATATGATTGAAAGGATTTTATGGAGTTTTGTGTTCCAGTATAGGTGTGGGAAGGCCAACAATAAAAAACTCCGATCGACCCGTCAAAATTGCTACTTTCCAATCATTTTTTCAGCATTTTGATTTTTGATTTTTTTTCTTCAGTTTCCATAGTACTTATTATTTCTCTAGGATGCTTTTTAATTGAAAAGTTTTAGCAATAAATTTTGAATCAATATATCTATCCAGTGTGTAATGAAAACATCAGTTAATTTCTCAGTCTGTAATTTATATGACAGGTATCATTTTGCCCAATTTTGTAAAGCAAAAACAAAAATGTCCTACCTACCTACCAACCTTGAAAAATGTGGGTCGGAGTACATCAAACATTTTTTTATGATGGCCTTATTATTGTTCATGATTGTTAGGAATATTAAAAAAAATAGAACTGGCATATACTGATACTTATGAAGAACTACTCCATTAGCAATAGATTTATATATGTAAGTTGGATTACCACTTGAGAAATTAAATCTAAGTCCTCTAAAATTCAAATAATTAGCCCTACGAACATAAACAATGTTACCTGCTTTGAAGAGATAAAACAAATACAAACTTTTCTAAATAAATTCTTAGTTTCACTTCTGTAGTATGAAAGACTGAATGGTAAATGGTGTTAATCTAGGTAAAACTTTTAACGATTCGTTAATCATGTGGTGATTATATCCGGTTCGAACAGTTTTCTACGGAAGCCCAAAAGTGCAAACCAAAAATAAATATAGAAAAACAAAATTATTAAATAAAGAAAAGCGAAATCATTGAAGATAGAAACCGAAATTATTAAATAAAGGAAAACGAAATTATTAAAAATAGAAAACTGAAACTAGGATACGGAATTCATATGTGCATAATAAGGGCCTGAACCCATAAATCATTAGAGCACGCGTCTGATACACCTGATCTTGTTTCGACAATAAACAAGTGTGATGTTTGCCTTCACACTCACCTATTCCCATATCGAAAAACATAACCATTACAATTCATGGATGGGGGAGAATTAAACCTTTGGTATCTAATATGCTTAGATTTATGCTTTTATCTTACAATAATTTAATAGGATTAATGTGAACTTTGACCGGTCTGATAATTTGGTCAGTAATTCGGTGAGATGTTGACCTAAACAGCTTTAATGATAAAATGAAATAAAGCAAAACACTTCTGATTTCTTGGTCTTTTAATCAAAGCATAATGAGAAGTGACGTACTGGCTACTAGTACTTGTTCTCACATATTATTAAGGTCAAACTCTCAATCTGTAATATTTATAAGTCAGTGGTACTGACTACTATAGTACTTGTTCTCACATATTCTAAATGACAAACTCTCAGTCTGTGTATTTATAAGTCGGTGATATTTGTGAACAAACAATGCACACACCTGCACAAAACAAATCCCACAAAGTAATCAAACCATTTTTTCTCTTTATAGTTTCAACAATCTAAGATTTATGGGTACACAGATAGACGCTGGGTAAAGTTGAGGGGAATTCAGTAATACGATACACAAGGTGTTGACCCTCTTGCAGTTCATGAGCTCTATTCTATTGGAATGTCATTAATTTTATGCAAGCAGAAAACAGCCATCCTCATTACGTCCAGGCTTACAGGTTGTAACAACGATGTTGATGGGATATGAGACAGCAATTTAACAAATTCCCGTAAACAAAATTGAACAGTTTATGATGCAAATGTTTGACTATGTGCATAAATTTTTTTGTACGTTTGTCAATTTGATATTTACTTTTCTTTTTTAATTTTTCATACCCCAACACGTTTGTATTATCGAAACAATATAAGGTGTAAAGAGTTACTGCATTGTACTAGATGATGCTTTATAACACGTGCGCTTTATGGGATGATTCCTGGGTTCAGGCCCTATACCATGCACATCTATAAATTGCGTAATTTAGTTTCATTTTTCTACTTCTACTCTAATAATTTCGTTTTTCTTTATTCAATAATTTCGTTTTCTACTTTTAAATAATTTCGTTTTTCTATATATTAATTTTTTTTTTAATCTAATAATTTCGTTTTTTTTCTGTATCTAATGATTTCATTTTTCTATATTAAATAATTTCGTTTTTCTTTATTTAATTAATAATTTCGTTTTTCTTTTTAATATTCTTTTTGTTTGCACTATTGGGCTTCCGTAGTTTTCGATAGTCTTTGACAATTAAATCTTTCTAATATGCTGTTATAATGCGCATTGAATTATAATATCTTACAACATACTATGATTAATCATTTTCGTCATCAAATCAGGCAAATCCTATTTCAAATAATAAATAATTGACATAAAATACTTCTTAACATACTTTCGTTTTAACAATTTACCTTTCTCAACCCAGCTTGCAAGCCCTTTGATACATGTTTCTCCCAATCTTCCGTATCCGTCAGATAAACAATGATAAACTTCTTTTGGATAAGAACAATTAAAGTTCTTTTCACGAGTTCTCCATTCACTTACATCTTTTGGACATGATTTAGTTTTCACGAACATGATATTGGTTTGTTTAAATTGTACCATAAATACTCGACTATTTGTTTTTCATCGTCCAAAATGGCCGAATAACTATACGGAAATCAATTTTACCTGAGGAAAATATTTATAGCATGAAAGGTTATCCGTGATTTGAAAAACTGTTCAGAGAAGATAGTTTAAAAGAAAACTTTAATATTTCAAATATGTTAGAATATTCCACCTAGGATCCCTCTTTAAGTGCAATACAGTTTGTTGATGATCATTATAAAAAGATATTTAGTTTTTTTTGGCGATGGAAAGAATATACCTTTGAGTACTTTTATTAAACTTTGAATATGAGCCTATTCCCATCACCAATAACTTTCAATTAGCAGTCCATTGATAGAAAGAAAACGTTAAATGTATGGTCTTTTAAAAAAAAGAAAAGAAGAAGAAAAATCTTTGTGTCTTGATATACTGTAAATCTATAAATTTTTACGACAATTTTATTTTACGAATCTGGATCAGATAGCTGTTAATTAATTTCATGATCTAATGTTTTGGAAATTAAAAATTATAAAGCATCTGCATTTTCATAAGTTTTTTGAATGATTGATTGTATATTGTTTAAGTCCCCCCTCAAAAATATTTCACTCATATAGAGACACAACCACTTGCCGTTGGAGATCAGCAAATTTTGTCCTATACTCGGCACTCAGGGTAAATGAGCAGTCAGGGATCCTTCCATGACAGCTACTACTGCGACACGGGACCTTTACGATCTCATCCGAAGGACCGGTCTCCACGTTCTAACCACTGAGCCTCGCGGGCATCGAAACGGTGAAGAATTTTGAGTCTCCACTTCTTAGATAATTTTTTTAATTGAAAATACTTTTCAATGTCCATAAAACTGAAATTTGATATACAGGAATCAATATACATCATATAAACTAAGCTCATTGTCTACAAGTATGACATGGAAGTGTGATTAACGATGAATTATTAAACATTCTCTGTGTCAAAGGAACAAATCTTTCGTAAGTTGGGCGTATAAACATGTGATAAATTCGTCAAAAAGTTATCAATTTAACTATTAATGCTAAAATCATCTCTACAAGACCACGGAAAAAAACCTGCAAAACAGTCCCGACGAAAAACAAATACTGAATGAACTAGAGAAAGGGATAACTCCATATACCCCAGATAGTCCATAACAGGAGCAATAAAATCGACTTAAAATATAAATAGAGTACGTATTCCTGCTACCGCTATGCTTTTTTGACCAAAGGTTCTACCATGTAAATCTTCTAAATATCTTACAATTGCCTTTATCGAAATAATACCGGGATTTTCTTCGATGCCATCATTTGTTTATCGCCACTTTTTGTGGAAGTTTACGGAAAACACGGACCTCAAAAGCATCAGAGGTGGGATCAGGTGCCATGGACCGGTTACGTCTGTCGTGTGCTCCTTGTCATGATCAGGAAATAACGGGAAAATCCGTCATTATTCCAGTTTATCAATAATGGACTAATAATTAGATAAAAACGGCAGTCATCATTTGACTCATTGATAAATTGAATTTGCTGACATGGTCATTGTATCGACCATAAAACTTACGAAGTGATGCCTTTAAACGAGACTGCTGATATTTTTGTTTCATAGACTTCTTTGTCAATAATTGTCCTCGTTTTAGAAATTGTTCATACGTAGAACATGCTCGTGCAAATCGAATCAACCGAGAGATATAAACTCCGTATGCAGGTGATGAAGGTATATTGCTGCATAAGAAAGGGATGTTGACGATAGAAAAATTAAAGTCATCACGTTTATTATAGAGGTTGGTTGTTAGATCAACCATTAACGTCTTTTTCACGTAATAACCACGTATGAAACAGATTTGTAAGACTCAATGCAGTCGATTCTGTGCTAGCTGCAATTAAATATCCTAGAGGTACAATCTCTTTCACAATTGCAGTTGATTATTTGTAACAGTTTTTTTGGCACAGAGGGCAGATGAGTTTTAACTGGCTCCGTTTTCCATCTAAGGACATTTCCCACCCACAAGGGATCTAGACTAGCTGCTGTATTATTCAATAATTCCACTGTCTGATAATAAGAACGGAAATGATGGTATTTCTAGTAGCTGCAGCGGATGTAGGTGGTAATATATTGATATAAAATAGCCTTTCGCACAATTCGTCGATGACGCAGAGGGTCCAAGCTTTCGTGTTGTATTCAACCATAGGGAAAGGAAATGGCTCCTGCACTTATCTATTCTATTTCGGCAATAGTACGGCAGTATCTTTCAGGGTCTCTAGATGCAGGTACCAATACCCAGTCCTTTCTGGCTATGATAAAATTTTGCAGCATTTCGACTAATCAAAGTTACTGAAACAAAAAAAAAAGTTGTTAGCCCTTTTTGTGATTCTTCAAAAAGATGCATTTTTACTTATGTTTTTCAAGGCATCATTCTTTTGTAATTTTTGCCGGCGATGCTTCCATTTGATAGATCATCAAATACATCCACATCTTCTTGTATAACTACTTTATTGTTCTCTACATCGACTTCATCATCATCATCATCATCTCCTGATGCATTGGGTCGGAAGCAGATTGAAGGGGGGGGGCAAAATGAAAAGAAAAAAATCAACCTACCAAAAAATACCTGACAAGCTTTAAACAAGGAAAATGTGTCTAAAGAGTCAATTTTTTCCATACACTTCCACTCCCCTCCCCTAAACTGCAAAGTGCCTGTTAAAAGTGGTAGGGCTAAAGCTACGCCCCAATGTTCAATCCCTAAGTGGCTAAGCCCCCAAGCCTCCCTCCCTGGTTCCGACGCCTATGTGATGCATCTCAATACAGTCTTTTGTGTCAAAAGGTGAAAATCATATAGTTCAGATCATAAAGTAGTTCTCAAGGCAAATTGAACCAGAACTTGTCCTCTTAAAAAGTTATACATGTAGCCCGCAATTAAGCTTTGCCAGTCAATATGTGAGAAACACTTGTCTCTGCATGAAATGTTTCCAAAAGCTTTTTAAGCTCTTAGTTGCTCATTCTTAAGTGCGAACACTCCCAAGAAACTCGTGTCTGTATGAATAGCACCCAGCTGCAGTTTAAGAACAATTCTTTTGATTACACTGTCACGTGCCTCGCCTCCTATCGTAAAACATTCGATACTTCACAATACAAAGACTGATCGAATGTCAGCATCGGAATATGTTGATAATTTCTAGCCTTTTTGGAAACAAAATGTAGAGTGAAAAAAATGCAAAAAAACACCACTTAGGTTCATGTCTACCATGGGAAAGATCTCAACATTTGACTGTCTAGGATAATCCCAATTGTTTACCATTTGACAGGTAGCAGACCGGCTTGGAATTCCATTTGGCCAAACAACGCTGCACTGAAGTGATTTATCACAGGAAGTATCTTCAACTTCTGAGACGTTTAAATCTGTGTAAAAAATATAGACTTAATTTCTTTGGTCTAGCTTACAAAAGTGAAAATCAATTTCTGCATTTTTTAGTTCGTTGGTCGTAATTCCAACCCGCAGAATGATGACTTCCTTTTGTTGCTTTCGTTCGAATCCAACAATGATACTCATGTCATGAAACGTTTCGAGACTTCTACTAAATAGCTATTGTTTTTGTCAAAATTATCAGCAACAAACTAGACCGAGTTGTTGCCACTTACACCATCCTTTTGTGTAGACTTTCTACCTGTCGTTTATGCAGCATTGACTTCATACTCAAGAATCACTGAGTAAGCTGAGGAAAAACCTATAGGAAACTTTGAATCAGAACGATTGTGGAGTTGAATGCCATGCCCAATTTGTGATGGAGCTATGGATACTTCAGGGTCTTGTGAATTTCATTATTGATTGTCCAACGGAGGATGTTTTCAATGTAGTGACAATGTTTGTGATCAATACCTGTAGAACCAAACGCAAACTCTCTGGTACATATGAAGGTATTCAATGTATAACGACCATATTTTGTACCTAATGAATAAATGGTCCAATATTTCTAATTATAGTAAAATTTTGAAAATGTTATCTAGATGCTATCATGAGACAGTAATACCTGCACTTATGTGTTTGCCTCTAAATAAACACCCGTACATATTGGGCTTTCCAAGGAAAAGTCAAAATAATTCTATAATTTACACAATACATGTATTTGTCACATAGAGTATAACATTCTCAGACCCTGTGACTTATGACTCAGTATTTTATATACTTCATAGGCATTGGAAGGAAATTGATAGTGGGGGGGGGGGGGGGGGCTAAAGCAACAAAAAAGGTAAACCCCAATTTTCAATACATAGAAAATGTCTATCTTTGCAAAAAAAGGAGGTATAAAGCCCCCATCCCCACCCCGGCTCCGATGCCTATGTGCTTGAAAAAACAGAATCTAATTAATGATGTGAATTAGATTTTAAAAAATGTTTTGATCATAATTGGAACCATTTTAAATTAAATAATGCCCCCCCCCTCCAAACACCACACACATACATACCCTCGATCTCACGAAACGTACGGTTTTTTTTTAAATAGGCTACACATGTAGATGGAAAAGTTATGTTAAAACATAGTTTGTTATGAATTAATTTATTAAAATTTGTTCTTGAACTTTACATGTTTACATGTAAACACCTTTTGGAAAATTTCTACATTACATTGGGTTGCGTCACCCATAACATATTTTTAGATTAAGCATCACTAGGCACACCTCGGCTGATTCGTACTGAACGGAATCATCCAAGGTTTACATAGCATACTCTGGGGCAGATGTATATGGAAAATATTCATTTTGTGTTATGATTGGATTATATTTCATGAAGTTGACAAGATCTATGACAGTCGGTAAGTACAAGTTTAAGTATAGATTGGGGTATAATAAACCAAAAGATTAGGTTAAAGTTTAAAGATCATTGCATGCCACAGTAGTCAAATTTGAAATTTCACATTGTGAAGTTATTTCCCGTTGTCCATGTGACATTCAGTTACTGGTGCAGATCCAGATTTTTTTCAGGAGGGGGAGGGGGGTTCACATCTCAGTCATAAAAATGCTAGCCCAGAATTTCTTCACAAGCAAAGAAAAAAAAATGAAAATAAAATCAATGATAGTGGTGTCGTGGGGTCAATGTTTTATAAGGGGGATAATGTCCAAAGTCATTTTTTTATTTGCTTCAGTCTTATTTGAATAACAAAGCAAATTCCAGGGGGGGGTTTCACTCTCCCTAGCCACTCCCTGTCCCTGAAATTACAATTGATCTTGTGACTCCAAAAAAGATTTTTTCCCCATTTGACTATATACAAATTTTGCTTCTTGTATTAATAAATAATGTCTGTCTGTTTGTCTGAAGAAATTTGATCAGTAATTTGGCTTAAATTTTGATCAGTAGGTGCTAGGGCTTTCATGCTTAACAAGAGTATTCATTGTGAAAATTTAACAGGTATAAATATGTTTGACCTTGACCCTAGAGTTTGACCCACTTAAAAAAACCTTTAACCTTGGCAATTAACTTTTGAACAGGAAGTACCAGGGATTTCTTATTTCACATGTGTATTCCTTGTGACAAGACTTTGATACCAACAATTTTAACCCTTTGACCTTGACCTTTGTGTTTGCCATACATTTGAGAAACTTCAACCTTCGCAATAAGCTGCCATATACATGGGCATCATTGTTTAACAAACACATCTTGTCTTCATTATTTATAGGTGGCAGTGTTTCCATATGAGGGGAAAATTCCAGAGAGAGATGTTTTCACAACAAACAAACAAATTTCTAAAAATAACATAAAACATGAGCATGTTGGTTGTATCTCTTGTTCTCCCTTGAATCAGAACTGATTATATAAATATTTTAAAACAATAATTATAAGATTTGAAAAGGTTGTGCATCTTAAAATTGACTAAGTTCTGCGGTTGAATTAGCTATAAAAGTTTACTACCTTTATTTTGCTACTCAAAACACCTTGATTAATTATTTTCAATCATACTGTTTTCTGAAATGTTCAGGGTTTTTTTCAATAATGGATACATATGTCATTCATTTTCAGCTTCTCCAAAAAATTGCATAAAAGAAGGCTTTTCAAATACTGTAACCATGGTAACCCTTTAAAATACTTGTGAATCCTACATTTATAGCTCATTTGAGCTTTTTCTGGTTTCCTTATCACATTACGTCTGTCGTCAATCTGTTTGTCAGGAAAGTTTTTACATTTTAAACTTCTCTACAACCACTGGGCCAATATCTGTATGTCAGTCTTTCAATTTAACCTTGGTCATCACGGTCATATCTATTAAATGTGAAGAGACAAGGCATTTGTATTAAACATATGTATTAGTATTTACCTGTGACAATGGCATGATTTTTGTACCCATGACCTTGATGTTTGACCTACTTGCAAAAAAAATTACATTGCTTTAAATTTAACATTTTGGTAGAATTCATATTATACAAGCATGTATATTATTACCTATGATAAGACCTTTCTAAATAAATCATGACTCGGTGACCTTGACTGAAGCTTAACCTACTTTTCAAAAATGTTGAATTTGCTTATAACTTTTGATTGAGAAGAGATATGACTTTCACATTTGACATGTACATTATTCATAAGAATTGAAGATGTTTCCCATTTCACATTTGACATGTACATTATTCATAAGAATTGAAGATGTTTCCCAGGATGCTATGATTTTTTATCCTATGATGTTGATGTTTTACCTAATTTTCAAAATATTTAACTCTCCTAAAAGATGATGAGGCTACTGATTTGACCCCCCGGGGCAAACTGAAAATACCGAAACCTTAATGCACATCTGCATGACACCACCAACCATCTCCCAAAATTTGATTAGGCTGCTGAGTAAAATGTAGAAGGAGTTCAGGGAAGAAAGGGCTTTTAGCATTAAAAAACGTCATTTTTCGACCCCCATTTGACCCCCCGGGGCAAAATCAAAATTCCGAAACCTTACTGCACATTTACATGACACCACCAACTATCTCCCAAAAGATGATTAGGCTGCTGAGTAAAATGTAGAAGGAGTTCAGGGAAGAAGGGGCTTTTAGCATAAAAACTTTTTCGACCCCCATTTGATACCCCGGGGCAAAATCGAAATTCCGAAACCTTACTGCTAATCTACATGACACCACCAACCATCTCTCAAAGGATGATTATACTGCTGAGTAAAATGAAGAAGGAGTTCAGGTAAGAAGGGGCTTTTAGCAAAAAAAAAAAACACTTTTTCGATCCCCATTTGATCCCCCGGGGCAAAATCAAAATTCCAAAACCTTACTGCACATCTACATGACACCACCAACCATCTTCCAAAAGATGATTAGGCTGCTGAGTAAAATGTAGAAGGAGTTCAGGGAAGATGGGGCTTTTAGCAAAAAAAAAAACCGTCATTTTTTGACCCCCATTTGATCCCCTGGGGCAAAATCAAAATTCCGAAACCTTTCTGCACATCTACATGACACCCCTAACCATCTCCCAAAAGATGATTAAGCTACTGTGAAAAATGTAGGAGGAGTTCAGGGAAGAAAGTGTGACAGACGGACGGACGGACATGAGTAACAACAATATACCCGAACTTTCTTAAGAAAGTGCGGGTATAATAAAAATGCTCCACCAAAGTAATTTACAAAATTTTGATTATTGCCCAATTAATTGCACCTTAAATTTTGAAGTTTGAAGTCTATGGGCAGCACATGGTGAAAATATGCATTAACTCCCTATATATTAAACTATGAAATAAAGTTAATTATTTACCGCAGAAAGTTTAAAAATCAAAAACTTTCTTCCTTTCATCAAAGGCAGATAACTCTTCAAAAACTTTGAACGTGCAAAATGATTTAACTAATATATTCTCTTTGAAATAAAACACATGTCAGCAACATTTTAATTCAATTTCTAATTGTTTTAGAACACTTTTCTGAGTGTGACCCTTCATATACTGAAATATGGCAGGTCCTATGATTTCCTGCACTTGTTTTTTTCTTTCTGAAGGTGTTTTTTAAGTATGGAAAATGAAACAAGTCAAACGTTGACATTGCTGGCCAATAATGTTGGTGTGACAAAACTTTATCTTTCTTTTTATTCCCAGAACTCCTTTATTCTTCATAGCACGTGGGTTTGGACGCTGTCATGAAGAAGTTTAATGTGATGGATTCCTCATTCTGGCTCCTTCCTCTCATAAACCTTTCACTTTTTTGCAAACATTTTGCTTTCTAGATTCTTCCAGAAATTGAAATTACGCCCTCAATAAGAATTTGAACAACTTATGAACTACCCCCGATGATTTCTATCAAATTTGCTTTGTGTCATAAAGTCAACCAGACATACTCAGCTATAATTTGTTGGAATTTTGCAATAACACATTGGTTGTTGTATGTCCTTGTAGCCATGGACGGTACCCATTTTTGATGTCCGTTATATCATTTTTGTTTATTGAAATCCATCTGCTCATATAAAATAGGCATTGGTTGCTGTAAATTAAACATATTTCAATAAATATATCTTTGGGATTCTTAACACGTTTTCCACAGCTTTAATGAAGCGTTTAATTTCACTCTAGTCTACTGATTCTTGCCTATTCATTTTAAATGCAATTTCTCGAGTAGCCCTTGTTTTCCAGCTTCCCATAATGGAATTATGTGATGAAAAGCTCTCATATAAACTGATATCAACTCATTGAAGATTCATGGCATATGATTTCTATGTTGTGTGTCATTGAGCTGATGACATTATTTATTGTACGTCCCTCGTACTATTTTATAATCCACTTTTCCTGTAACATCAAATTCAATTGAACCCTAGAAAACGAAAGTTGCTTGTTTCACTAATATTGTGCTTAAAGCTGACATGAATTCTTAAAAACGCAACATTTTCATCTATGTACGACTTATTTCATACCAACTATAGCCGTATTCCGCCATATTTTTTCAGATACTTTGTCTCATTGTAACGATATATACCCCAATGCGCTCGTTACACTTCAATGATTTTTTGGTTTGGGTATCGACCTGTGCACATCTCCGATGGTAAAGCATAAGAGAACACATGAGGTGATCAAGACATTTCAAAACTACAATAAACAACATAATAATCATATTTCTGAATAATCAGATAATTATTGATTTGAATCAAAAGAAAAAAATGCAAGTTTGGCAGAGAAATTTAGATGCACGAGTACGTATTTTTACAGTGCGCCAATTTATGCAGAATAAATTTGAAATGAATAGCAGTAAAATCTGCAAACACATTTTGAAATTATATCATTTAAATGGAACAAAACAACCAACGTCTTTGATTTGCAGCTCTTATGCAATTGATGCATATCGAGAAAACGCCTCGAACGCTGTAACGTACCCATACCTCGTAATAAGGTTACTGCATCGGTTCGAAGATGTGCATAAGTCAAGTGATATACACCCTGAATTCCATTTCTTGAAATATGCATCACAAAAAAGAAATAAACTGCGTAAAAGCTCAATAGTAAACACACTGCCAATACTCCGTACAGACTAGCACGTCGATACAAGTCCGTGCTGACCAGATTTTGGTCAGGGAAAATATCACAAGTTGAAAGAGACGTTATTTGGTATTTGCGCGGCTGAAAGGGGGTATTATAACTGCTGTTCATAAGCTATAATTTTGAATTGTCTATCTACATGTAGTTCTTATATACATTCTATACAAAGTCATGTATATAGTCTGCAGTTGGTTTGCGTCGCAAAATTCATTTGTCAATTATAACTGATTATTTTAGTACTAATCTCAAATCTAAACCAAGTAATTTGATTTATGGTAATTATTTACTTCAAATCTTAAAAGCATTTAACCAAAATACAATTTTTTATGTGTATATCTATACGTTCTTTAACACACAAACACACGGAGAAAAGCCATCCCCTGTTCAGACTGACATTTAGGCATTTGATTTTTTAGGCGGGGGGGATGCAAAAATAATTGACATGATCGTTATTTAAATATTCTTATAAGACAGACATTTCTACCGAATTCAATTTTGAGATTCTTTTTTAAAAATGTGTCACTCCGACCACAAAGTATGTGCATTTTGAGGAATGTAACTGTTTTATAATTATGTTGTTATAGAGAGTCTTTTGAGATTTCAGTATCCCTGCCTGATAGTCCAGCTATTTTTTAAATATAAAAATAATTTCTGTTGGAGTATTTGTGAGATAACCCAGATAGCAAGCTGACGTTGGGCCGATGTTGGCATATGGTTGGTAGATCGGCTACATATCGCAGTTGGTAGAACGATATTGGGCCAACATCGGTCCGACATTATCATTACAACAGTCGGTGTACTGACATTGTTCTAACATCGGCCCGACATTGTAATTACAACAGTTGGTGCATTGACATTGTACCAACATCGGTCCGACATTGTCATTACAACAGTTGGTGCACTGACATTGTTCTAACGTCAGGCCAACATCAGGCACGCAGCATCGTTTTTGAAAGTGGGGGGGGGGACACAGATTTTTTTTTTTTACTTTAATACCTGAAAAAGTTGACAAGCAGATTTTCCTTGATATTACTATACTGTGGTGAAAAGTGGGGGGGGGGGGCATTTCAATGGACATTTTCTGTACTAACGGTAATGTTGGGGGGGGGGGGGGAGTGTGTGTGTGGGGGGGGGGTCAGCCCCCCACTGTTGCTACGTGCCTGAACATTGTTATTTTTAATGTTGAGGTATGGACATCTTTGTAATGTTGGCCCGACATTGTTGAACCACTGTTGCTATGTAAACTTATCATATGTTGAAACGTTTAAAAAATTATCTATTTATTTTATTTTTTATTTATTTGTTTATTTATTCATTTTTAATTATTTAACCCTTACGTAGATTTTCAAAACTATGGAATATAACTTAGATTTTTCTCTAGAATTGTCGACTATTATTACAATTACATCGGGATCGAAGTCGGGCTCGATAAGCAATTTTGAAATTTAAACAACACACCGCGCCGAAATTTAAATTTTTGGGTGTTCCACGCAGCCATGCTGATGTTGTACAGAAGGAAAGTTTGGAGGAGAGTGTCGCGAAAAGTAGAATCATGACTAGCTTTGGGTGGAATTTCTGTTTTGACAGAAGATGAAGACATTTTATGACCCGTACTGCGGTAGGTACAATGTAAAAAATAATTTAACATGTGTCCTTGAATGAATAATTGCTTCTGCTACTGTTCCTTAGTCAGGACACTACACATAAAATGCCTGACAGTGAAATCGTTTGAGCAAGCGTTATTTCAGTTTTGTTTTAATAATTTAACACTTCTAAACATCTAATAAAGATGGATTTCAACCCGAATTTCCTCGTTTTTGATCGATTCAGGAATTTTAGTGTTCCTCTCTTCAACATTTACAGAGTATGATGTAAAATGTAATTAAATGATATTTATTTTTAAATGCATGTTCAAGATCATTCTCAGCACTTATTTTGATTATTTAATAGTTGCATGCAGTGGACTGTGCCCGAGACGATTCTCACAGGGCCGGCGAATAGTCAGCTTGTATAAATGGTAAGAACCAGCTCAAATTTTCATTTAACACAAATAACCTAATATTGTTTTTATTAACTTGTATCTTTTAGCATAGAACTATAAAAATATTGCAGACTTCTATGTACCAAGTAAACAAGAGGTTTATATTCTTAATTTCCTTATCCTA
>NW_026932654.1:0-5216 GCF_032062105.1 Saccostrea cuccullata
CATTGCAATAATATGACAATATCCAAAGAGAAGTGGTCATGGAATGATTTAAGAAATCAATTTTATAAAGGCTGTGTTTCTAACTAATTCAGAGGAGAGGGTTTTATAAGTTTCCAGAATTCGTGCCCAATCCCTTCATAATTAAATTACAATAAAATACATTGTGTATGTTCAAATCAACTAATTTAAAGAGATGTGTGAGTGAACTGAGAAAAAGATAACCCATCTGCCTGAATTTTGACATAACATGAGACATATTTTTACATCATGCATAGGGAAGTAGTGGTAATACAATCAATTTTATAAACATGTGTTTCTAACTAATTCTAAGATGCATTAGTATGTGAATAAATTGTGAAACAGATAACCCACCTGTCGGAGTTTTGACATCGCATCAGAAGAAATGAACTCATTCTTGTTAAATCTGGACACAAAGCATAAAGTGATGGGTTTATTTCTGGAGAATCCAAGTTCCTCCTCTCTCAGCACAAAGGCACGGAAAATCTGCACTTCCTGCAGGGTACAAATAGGTCATTAGAATCCATTTACTATTTAAATATGTATTTACATTAGACTAATTATAGAATTAATTCATTGCTGTATAGTGATGTAAAATGGAATAAGCAGCAATAGAAACTGACAATGCATCACCACAGAAAAACAATCAGGTCCAGGAAAATCACTATATTTAGCTTTACAGCTTTACTTACCTATATAATATAGCTTTATTTAGCTATTTCAGAGTAAGTTTCTGTTATGAAAAGCATACAAAGAGTCGCATAATGAAGCAGTATTAGTTTTCAGCTATATAGGTAGATTTATCTAAGAGCTAAATATAGTGGACCTGACAATGGTGACCTGAATTCAACCAAAACAGTGCTATTCAAGTCTTCTTTCCTTTAAAGATAAAAATCCAACTAGCTGACCCCAGTCAAAATAATCTCACCGATTTGAAGTCGATGAACTGATTGATGAGTGTGCCGTCTGTATTCTGAAATTGCAGCTCCACTACATCGGATGTCGTGTTGCCCGAAATAACTTCTCTTATTACATCGCCCCCTTTGTTTTTAACATTTACGACCAGTTGTGAAAATGTAACTGGTAATGAGACAACTAATGCCACAAAACTCACGGGGTTTAGCAACATCTTTACGATATTTTAAGTTTTTAATCAATCATGTCCCATGTTGTTGGTCTACATTCACCATTTTTGTTGATAATCAAGGTGAAATAAATGTTTGAATCTTCGCACTCAAAACGCTTAACAAAACGTACATAAGATGTTTCGTTTTTATTGACAATTTTAAATATGTAATAATATATGAAGTAATTAAACTCAAAAAAGCTGCGGAATCGCTGCATTAAATAGAATTATGAGGAAAAAATAAAGTATTTTCATAGAATATTCAATTTGAAGCAATATTGTTGATATTTTCTGCTGTCTGATAAGGGAAAAAAAACCTCCCATTATCTGTAAATATGGATCTTATAGTTAATCCGATTTTTTTCAATTTTTCTTATTTTTTAGGATACATTATTTTTTATACGCATCCAAATGCTGACTGACGTTTTTCACACTAATAGCTAGTCCATTATTTACACACTGAATGGACGACGGATATATTCCGTTATTTCCCGATCATGACAAGAAGCAGGGGGTGGGCGTGAGGGTCAGGAGGGGATGCTCACTCCTCCATGGCACCTGATCCCATCTCTGATTGTTTTCTCCTATTTTGTATTGTTTTATGGATTTTTTTTTAGCTTGAATACTGTTCGTTATCTCCATATGTTTCTTTTCATCCTAGATATTTTTTAATTTTCAAATATGGTAAAAAAGTCACATAGAGATATAAAATGGTACAAAAATGAAACGTTTTGATCGTTTACTAAAAGAGGAAAACTCTTTCTACCGATTTTTGGCTCATATCTGTGCTTACAGTAGAGGCTTTTAAAAGTTAGCCTAGTATAGTTGTAATTTGTCTCGAAAATCACATCACACAGAACTTTGATATATTTTATAACGTTATTCTCTTAATATTATTCATTTAACTACCATTTGAAAAATTCTTCAAGTCTACAACTTTGATAAGTCAAAATTAAAACTAAATTCATTGTTCTGAAATATTATTGAGAATCGGAAAAGAAGATATTTTCATACGATATTTATTTCCGCTAAAAATATAGTCCCTTCTAGATTTCAATTAACCATTATGATATATACATGTAATTAAAGTTGTGCTATTATGATAAGATGAGAAAAAAAATACGATCTTTTGAATATCTTACATCTAATTATAAGAGTTATAAGAAAATGCATTGAATATTTCATCTAGTCAGGAACCAGAATAGAACCCTACCTTATAAGACTTATTCTAGGGACCATTAATTATTTAGTCTTGCAAGAAATCCAAACAAGATTTATTTTCTAATCGGTTATCCAATAGAAAAGAAAGACTTGTTTTCATCATATTTCATAAAAATATTGAAAAAAGTTCTAACGGAAGCATATTTAAACATAGGTCTAATAATACAGTGTACAGCTTTCAAAGGTTATTTCTACTCAGTTTTAGGGAGGCATGTCGACCGCCATGTAATATTGAATCTAATCTCCTGTTGCACACATCTACATCAATATTCAAGTGCTTTGTTATACAGGACGGCTGATGAACCACTATGTTATTGATCCAGTCAAACTGATGTATGTTATACAGCGCTTCATTAACCCTCACTTGAGTATTTTGAATGGTATACTTACGCATAAAAATGTCAACAAAAGATAAATCCGCGTCACGCGCACGGGAACCCATGTTTTTTTTTTTTTTTTTTTTTTTTGTAAATCAGAATATCTAAACTCAAAACTTTTATTACATTTTTTACACACCTTCCGTGATCCGTGTGTGTTGATCAGACGGAACAATCCGTCTGTACAAAACAAGGACATAGTGAAACATATGGAGATAACGAACAGTATTCAAGATCATAAAACAATACAAAATAGGAGCAAATCAGATACTGACCTCCAAAACATCATAGGTGTGATAAGGTACCATGGAGGTATAAAACATGTCAGCAAAAGAGAAAAAAAAACTTTGATAAGTTACATTTGCTTAAAACGTCATTATATCGACCAAAGAATTTATTAATTAAATGCTGATTTTAAATGAAGTTGAAATCCCTGTCAAATAGATTTACGCAAGAGCATGCTCTCCATCTTGAACAATTTCTAAAACGAGGAAAGTTGTTGACAAAAAAGTTGATGAAACAAGAATATCAGCAATATCTTTTTAAGTCATCATTGCGTAATTTCTATAGCTGATACAATGACCTTGTCAGCAAATACAATTTATCATTGAGTCAAATGCTGACTGACGTTTTTCGTAATAATTGTTAGTCCATTATTTATGCACTGTATTGACGTCGGATTTTCCCGATATTTCTCGTTGATGACAAGGAGTACAAGGCGGGTGTGACCGGTAGGCAGGGGATGCTCAACCCTCCATGGCACCTGATCCCACCTCTGATGTTTTGGAGGTCCGTGTTTGTCCCGCTCCTATTTCGTATTGTTGTATGGACTTTGATCTTGAATACTGTTCATTATCTCCCTATCCTTCATCTATCCGTAGCCTGCCTCGATCGGTGTAAAGACTTGTTTTACTCGGAGCAAGTTCTTTGTTAAGGAATAAGTTGGGAGACATAAACATGATATGCAGGTGATAGCGGAATGTCACTGTATATGCATATAAATAAGGAGAGTTAACGAGGAAGATATGCAGGCATCTCATTTGTTGTTAACATTCCCAACAACCAAAATGAATTTGAATTACTGTAGCTATACTGGATTCAAAACTTTATAAAAATCATTATTTAACGAAGATGAAAAGAAACCAAGCAAGTTCCAGGAATTGTTCTGCCAAACCTCTTTCTTTACTCCTTCCAAGGATATTATTAGCGATGAGGGAGAAAATTTAGGAGTACTGTGCAACAATATTTTAGCATCACAAAATTTTACCAAAATCAAAAAACATAAATACGAGGGAGGTTCAATAAATAATGTCATTAGCTCGATGGCATACAACATAGTAGTCATATGACATAAAGCTTGACTTTCTCTCATTATTGAATCTTTAATGAATTGATAACAGTTTGTGTGACCACTTTTCATCGCATTATTTCATCGTGGGAAGCTGGAAAACAAGGGCTATTCGAGACACTGCATTAAAATTGAATGGTCAAGAATCAGTAAACTAGAGTAAAATTAAACGCTTCATTAAAGTAGCTGTAAAACTTGTTAATATCCCAAAATATACTAACTGAAATATGTGAAAGTTACAGCAACCAATGCCTGTTTTATAGAGAGATGAACATGGTTAGATTTCAATTAACAACTAGATGCTGTCATGAGACAGTAATACCCGCACTAAGGTGTTTGCCTCTAAATGCACACTTCTTCATATTGGGCTTTACCAAGGAAAAAGTCAATATATTCAATAATTTACATATTACATGTTTTTTCATATTGAGCATAATATGGTCAGGTGACCATGTGACCCATGGGCCTCCATCTAATAAGTATTTCATATCCTTAATTCATTACTAGTCTGAATTAAACAACAGAATTAATTAATGATGTAAATAAGGTTTGATAAAGGGGGGTAAAATATAAATTTTTGGCACATAATTGGAACTTTTTAAATCTATTTTCTCATATCTATAAATCAACAAATAATATTATTTAAATTAGTGTAAAGAGTTTTGAGGAATTTTTCAAAATGTGCAAAGTTTATTTATTAGGCAGAGCAGTATTTTCAATTTTCTGAAAGCTGCCATATATACACAATCAATTTAGTCAACCCCACCCCTCTCCCATCAACACACACACACACACACACAAACACACCTAATTTGCCTGTTTTTGGAAATAGGCCTAGATGGAAAGTTAAGATAAAACATCTTTCGTAAGTTATAATTTTCAATTTGTTCTTGCACTATACATGTATTTGAACACCTGCATCACATTGGGCTTCCGTCACGTACCCAACTTAAGTACTAGTTTTACCATTGGCATTATCATTTTTAGATTTCACTGCACGTGCAGTAAGCTACTAGTGTGGTATACACATCATTGCATATAGGAATTATTTCATTTTGTGTTTTAATTGGATTATATTTCATGAAGATTACAGGACCTAAATAATGACAATCGGTAAGTACAAAGT
>NW_026932655.1:0-53234 GCF_032062105.1 Saccostrea cuccullata
AGTTCCAAACAGCTAACCTCCCCAAAAGCTCTCTGTATTTATCTAGCACTCTTGGTGAATGTTTACCTCACATAATATGAGTAACAGCAGGAAGGTGCCTCTGTATGTTTTAGAAATACTCAACCTCTACATTTGTTTCCTTTTAACACTTATCAATTAGGATGGATAACAGTTTGGTTATCATAAAAGTCCTTCCCTTTTTCAACATAAGGCTAATTTAACATTTTATATCTTACACTTGAAAATGACTAATCATGACTTTCCCTTTTCTTCGAAAGATTTTTAAACACCTCTTCTACCAAAACTTATGTTAAATTACTCCCCACCCTTCACCCAGAGTGTTGATTTGAACAATCTTAAATCTACACCCTGAGGATCCTTCTGTATTAATATGACTACTGTTTATGCATGTCATAGTAAATTTCATTGATGGAAGAGCCACTGCTTAAAAATATCCATGGGAAATGTGCTTAGCGGTGTTTACTGATTGATAAACCACAGTGGTTTTCTTAGAAAATAAAGAAGAAAACATTCTATAGATGTAAATATAAACTTATACATCACTACAAAATCCCAATGACATATTTTTCACTTATAATTCAATTCATTGTATGAGAGAAGAGTGAGGAGAATTCCAAACAGCTAACCTCCCCAAAAGCTCTCTGTATTTATCTAGCACACTTGGTGAATGTTTACCTCACATAATATGAGTAACAGCAGGAAGGTGCATAAAAAATTGATGTTATCTTATCTTGTCAATGATGCAAATACATGTATTTAAAATACAGTAAAACCAAATTATCTCAAACTTAACATTGATATCTGAGGTTGTTTTCCAATGAACAATCTGCATGCTAAAAATTTGAGAAAGAAACAAGCTCATTCTCTCTATATATACTGTACATGTATTCCAATATACATGTACCTCAAATAGGGGAGTGTTTACAGTTATTTGGGGAAGCCATTCAGACACTGAAAATAAATCATAAATGGCAGTGACAATGAACTTTGGTCAAGGTCATAACATGCAAGTCGACTGGTTATGTTTCTCCATTAAACAGATACTAGTAGGATATGATTTGTTTAACATGTTATAAATACAATACTTTTGATATATCCTCTTACATTCAATTCATCCAGTTTTTCTACGTAGACATGTTTCATCTGATCGTCTCCTTCATCATATAACCAGTCCTCGGTGTCCATTAACTGCTGGTGGAACTTGTCTGCATCCTGAAAAAACATTTTTTTTAATTTTCCATTTAACATATTG
Organism: Saccostrea cuccullata; assembly: GCF_032062105.1. Taxonomy (NCBI): domain Eukaryota; kingdom Metazoa; phylum Mollusca; class Bivalvia; order Ostreida; family Ostreidae; genus Saccostrea; species Saccostrea cuccullata. The sequence goes on from NW_026932655.1 coordinate 1,274, forward strand.
GAGATTATGCTCTAGAAAAAAAGTTTTAAAATGAAAAATACAGAGCTTTTCATATTATGAATTTTTTTAAGATCCAACAAACTTTGCAGCTCTACCATTCTATTCAAGAAAGATAAACGATGAAATATATTATCTCCCAGCAGAATCACTGTAATTTGAACTTTATATAGAGTTTGTGTTAATGTATGAGGTTAATTTTGTAAATGTATAATCACTCCTTAGGACTCACATTTTAATTTAGCATATTTAGGCAGGGCAAGAAAATGCCATCTCCTCTACTTTTTAACCTTGTATCTCATTGTTTTGAAAACTTGAAAATTTGGGTAATAAAATCAAAAGGTAAGACCATTTACCTATCTAAAATTTGTCCTTTATATCATTAAGACTTACCTCTTCTTTCATGAACTGGGCGTAATCACTCCTGATCTTGTCCCTCATATCATACACATACTCCTCCACCGCGTTCTTAGCATCACTGCGTTCCTTCTCCATCTTATCCTGCATCTTCATCTCATTCTATACAGGCAAAAATATAAATCAGTGTCTCATGTAAAAATACTATTGATGAAGTGATGGCTTACTTAACATTCTAAACCAGTAAAGATATACATATAAACATTCAGCTTAAATCATTATAGCAGAACCAGACTTTTATCTCACCTCGCGTTCCACTAGTTTGAGAATCTCCTCAGGTGGCAGTTGAGGTACCAGTTGCTCCACAGGAAGGTCTGTTTTCTTTACCTTCTTCTTTACGGCTTTCTTGGTGTCTTTTTCATCTTTACCCTAGTAGAGGCAAAAATAAAGAGGCAAAAATAATGTTCACTCTAATTCAACACATATTCAATATGCAAGGCACACATAATAAACATTTTCTCACAGATTACCAAAGATTTTGTGACATTGTTCCTTAGACCCCTAAACCAACATCTGATTAATTTACTTTTTACTAATTAGTCTACTAAGAATCAATCATCATATTTTAACTATCGATCCTGTTTACCTCTTCCTTTTTCTCTTCTCCACCTTCAGTTTTCTCCGCAGATTTTTCTCCTGCTTGGTCAGTTTGCATTGGTGTCTACAATTCAAATATAACACTATAATTAAAGCTTTTTTTAAAATTTGGCTTACTAGTTTATAACTATTGACTATCCTCCAGTACTTTGCAAATTTGTCTGATTGAATCAAGTAGAGAATGCTAATCACATTTCAGTACATGAAGGGTTAATTAAAATAAATATTGGTCCTCCTTTTTTTTGGCTGTCCATTTTAAGTCTTAAATAAATTAACGCTACAGACACAGGTGACTAACTTCAAATGATTTCACCTTCAATTTCTGTAAATATAGTTTCACTGAAGAGTTGAAATTTTGCCAATTACAGTATATCAGATTCATGTGGGATACACAAATCATACCTCCCCATTAACTTGGGCTTCTGCCTTTTTCTCTCCATCAACATCCATGTTTTCCTCCTCTTTTCCATCCTCCTCTAATTGTTCTGTCTGTGTGGCTGACATTACAGAGAATATACCATGATTATTGATTCGAACTTTTACTTTCACTTTTGCACTTTCCCCATTTGCAGCAGGTGTGACCTTTTGTATATTAAAGCACCCTGAAACAATAAAATTCGTGGAATATTAAAATGTAAGTATGCTATGTACTGGATATCTTCCTCAAATAATTCTCACACATTCTTAAGAACTTTTCTCAAGCTTTATATAGCTGTGCAAAGTTTACTTAATTAACTCTCTATGTGGGACAGCGGACATGAAAACACTACCTAAATATGATTCTTTATGTGGGACAATCTCTGGTGATGTGTATCTTGCCTCAAGTTGGAATGGTTCCTTACGATAGAAGGTCAACATTTTTGAGAATGGGATTTGATGAAATCTTGGGAAAACCTCCAAAGAGCTGCAAATACAATACATGAACTTTACCATTAAAATAATGAACTCCTTCCATTACATTCCTTTAAATTTACCAAGCTGAAAGATTTTAATTCTAATCTAATCTCCAACCTCAGTATTAAAAATTCACCCTCCATTTCCCACTAGTTCGAACACTTCTAATGTAAATATAGATTTAAGTTCTTTTTATCCTCATCATTCCATAAAATCTAACTTTAGGCTGAGTATTTTAAATATACAGCAGTTTTGTCCTTACGAGTCACTTTCTGTTCCCCCCTGCCAACAGAGTGTGATAGGGTAGGGCTGTGTATCTATGATGTTGAAATCTCGAACACGGAAAGTTGGAGACAAGATAGCACACTGCAGAGCACAGCCACGAGCAACAGCTTCATCTGCATTCAGAGTTGTGCTTGGTTCCTTGCCAAATATTTCCTGCACCAAGTTCTTCACTGCTGGGATACGTGAAGAGCCACCCACAATCTCAACAGAGTATATGTCTTCTGTAAGCAAAATTTTAAGTTTTTTTTTTATTAACTATACAACAAAGGTGTCAGTTTCTCAAAATAATCATGCTCAACTCTGATCAAGAACTTTTTGATTTTAGAAGTAGAAAAATTTTAAAATGTAGAATTTGTGACGTCTCAACTCTTGTTTTCTTCATCATATCCCAAGGTAGCTAAATTAACCCAAAAATCCTCCAACACTCTACTCCTGCCTTGTTTACACAAGAATTACATACATTCACATATAAAACACTTTCCCATTTTGTAAAACAGTACTTACTACATTCATTCTTGATTTTTGTGAATAATGTTCTTGCTTTTGCCAACAACTGTTCTGACAGCTCTTCAAATTTGGTCCTATAAAATAAAAACTTTGTAATTTGAAGTTATCTTTTAGTGCTTCTTTACTATGAAAATGGATAAATTACTGAACTGGAATGTCTTTAGCAACAATAAACATTGCAAGCCCTCTGATGTTGGTAAGATGCACGATTTGAATGAGGAGGATACTTCTGTTCCATAACAAAATATCTCCATTTTATTTTAACTTTGTCTCCAGTTCATCTGGCATACATAATTTCACAGAGAGCACTACAGCTCTTCATACACATGTAAAAATAAATATTAGAAATTTCTACCTGTCCATTTTCCCTGACACATCCTTGTCATTCATGAAACACTCAATGTTTATAGGAATGTTTGTGGAATTTGCACTCATCAACTTTTTCAGTTTTTCACATTCTTGAGTCAACCTCACATAAGCCTTAGGATTAGTGTGGGCATCAACTTTGTATCTTGTTTTGAAATCTTCGGCGAAATACTCCACAAGTACTTTATCAAAATCTCTCCCTCCTAAACAAGGATCAGATTCTACTGCCAGCATCTGAAATATACACGTACTTCAGCTATCAGAATAATCAGATCCTGTATTTTTCAATATTTTAAACCTACCATTATTTGTTCATCCACATCTAAATCCTTTCAAAAAACTTGAAATCACCAAATTTTAAGCAAATTATCTTCATAATTAATAAAATTTTCATATTATCTTTCAATGTAACCATGAAATATCATGCAATACTCCAATACATATTTCGATGAAATTCTGTTATATTTCTGTGCACTTTGCCATACAATAAAACAACAATTTTTCTAATTTGGAGATAATGAACATCTTTAATAGTGCAAATGGCAAACAAAGAACCAGTACACCTTACCTTTAGTTTTCCCTTATTAAATGCCACAGCTGCGACCTGGGTGGTTGAATACCCCATGTCCACAATGACAACATTCCTTGGTTTTTCATTCTCTCCAGGTAGGTCTTGCTTGTATATACCATATGCCAGTGAAGCTAAAAACAATGTGATGAAAACATTTACTTCACACAGAGGAAAATTAATTTCAAAAACATTCCTATATTCACACTCTTTCAAGAAACAATTCATTGCAGTATATTTCATGACTGAGGGAACATTAAATTTCACAATGGCCCAGTATTTGTGGAATTCATGAATACCCTTCATCAACAAATTCTTATCCTCAATGAATCAGTTCTTGATTTCAAAGGCTTTTCTTTTTTGTAGGTACAAGCTAATGCATAACATTATGTCTACTTGAACCTGTAATATCAATGCAATCCACAAAAACAACCCTCCCTTGTTTCAATGATTCAACAATATCACTACTTTTTTTTTTATTGTGTATTCCCTCAAAATGAAATAATGTCACTGACTAGACTAGTGGCAATGACTTGAAGTAAATGCTGGTGTTCCCAAATCAGACATTACCTGCAGTGGAATCATTCATAAGTCGGAGACAATTTAATCCACTGATCTCACAGCAATCCAGCATGGCTCTCCTCTCAACATCAGTGAAATAGCTGGGTACCTGAATAATGGAGATCAGATAAACATTATTAATATAATACTCAGCAGTAATCATCTATAGCAAAGCTTCAGCATGACTTTGTTCTAACTACTTACAGACACAACAATGTCAACAACTTTGGTTTTGAGACCATTCTCTGCCGTTTCTTTTATCTTGGTCAGCAACATGGCCGTCACTTGTTCTGGTGTCCATGATTGCAACTCACCCATGTATCTAGCCTGTAGAAAAAAAGTTTGTTTTTTAGTTTCACTTCCCACATAGAATTTGCTAAATAACTAGAACATATTTTCAAATGAGAACAATGCCAATGAAAACTACAGAAATTAATTTAAATTTAAATTGAAAAACATATTTATTTGTAAGGTTACCTGTAGTAAAATGCCTCCAGTTGGACTCCTAGTAACCAAATATGGTTTCGGATGATCCTGCAACTCTTTTTGCACCAAGGGATCATCATATTGTCTACCAATAAATCTTTTAAAACAGGAGAATGTATTTTTCACATTTGTGATACACTGATTTTTGGCCGAGGTTCCAATGGATCTTGTTTTCTCATTCAATGATACATAAGCTCTGAAAAATGAAATGAACCCATCAATCATTTACCATAAATGCAAGTCTAAAGAACATTTTTCTCTATGATTTTTTTTTTTATTTTACATAGAAGTTCAATTTGGCCACTGGTTTAGGATAGCTGAATCAGAATTTATAGTTTGCATTTCCTAAGGTTGGAAAAATTTAATCATGTGCAAATGAATAGACAAATTTCACATTCCTAAGAGTTATCTCCCGTTGTCGGCGTAACACTCATTTTTCCCACTTTGTCCTTTGTAAGTTACCCAGTCTTCGCCAAATCCTTTTTTCAGCACATGCCCTTCAGGCAGGTGTGAATACCAACTACGCTAGCCCGAACAAATATTTACATGCCCAGAATTTTATCAATTTATATTATTCTTATTTGCTTGTTCATGCCAAGGAAATGATCTGAAATCCATTCTGTCAATTTATTGTTTCACCATTCATTTTCAACCTGTACACTTTTTGTGTCTCCTTTGCAGGAGTTCCTTGGAAATTGCGGTAAAATAAACTGTCAGTAAAATTTTATTTTGTACTTTTCTTTAGATGGAAAATCAAAGACTTTAAAGTACATTTAATGTTATCTGTCTTATTTAATTTGATTATACCAAGGCTTATGCCTTAGAATTTACATGCCCTTTGGGCTTGTAAGTGTGCAATTTCCACCTGCCCAATTCCAATTTCACCAGGTCCCGGGCATTGGACTCCAGGGATTTGTCGAAGACTGGTTACCTGTTAATATTTTTAAATTTCAAATGATATAGAACAATTTCGATCTGTACCTGTATATGCCAGAGTATGGGCAACATGAAAAGCATGATGAGCATATTCATATAGATTTTATTTAGGGCTGTGTATTGAGCAAAATTTTTCTTTACGATACAATCCTGCGGTATATGGTTTATTTTTCCACGATTTAATTCACGATACATGAAACTGATATCACGGTTCGGCTCAATCAATCCGTATTTATCCAAATCGTCTGTTTTGATTCCTGGATAACAATATCAAGATGGCTTCTGCGCAAATATAAGGTCAATGAAATGGCATTTAAACTTGTTTCAAGCCTCATATTTAACAGGTCAAAGGATGTCATCACTTTCCTAGTGTTATTGTAAAAAGCATTTGATAAAACTTTCAAGTTTAAAGTATATGATGACAAACGTCTGACTTTTTAACCCAATATGTCATGTATCGTGAACTGAATACCGTGATACTTAAGACAGCATCTTACGTCGGTTGACCCAAAATTGACCCTGCAAAGGGAAATAACTTTTGTAAATGTGAAAGTCATCTGTATTGAGTTAGTATAGCTGAACTTCAGTGTTTTCCTTTTATTTCAAAGTAAAGGGTTAGAGATCAATTGTAAAAGTCTAGGGTATGAGGTTTATGAACAAAATCTCTGTGGATCTTACAACAAATTGTTATTTCAAAGCGGCATTTTTGTCAATTAAAGGGGTCAATTTGGCCGGTTGTCGGTTCCCAGGGAAAACACTGAATTTACAAGCTAGGCTTATACCCTGTATATCAGTATTTCAAATCTGAGAACTTTTACAAGTGAGGATCATGTCAATTTTGCAGTTATATTGTTTGTCTCTTAATATTGTATATGCCCCCAGATGGCCCTTGATTGGTGAATAAATGAATATTAAACATATATTAAGTCAATGAGGTTACTGCAAGGTTTTCCCTGTAAGAAAATACAGCATTTTTTTTTAGATCAAATGAGAGTAAATTTGGACAGAATATTGTTCCTTTATTATGTTTTTTATGTGATTATCATTGTATAAAATCACATGGCCCTTGTGAGTTGACCAACCCGGTCCTTTTTTCCTGATCCAGAACATTCCGCACCAATTTTTCTTCAATATAACTTTGAATTCTTCGTTATGACTACTATTATATGAAAACTCTTTGTACTTACGGTGTGCATCGATCACTGTACTCGTTTGCTATGGTCTCAATGCCCCCCGTCCTAGCTACAGCTGTGAAGCACGTGAGACTACCCACATCAACACCAACGACCGACATGTCTGTCACTTTACGACTTTGTTTCAATTATGAGAAGATATTCAGTAGACTTTTTGTTCAAATACTCGTATTTTCTAGAAGACACGTGAAATGCAGTCGGCTAAAACGCCTCAATGGCTGTTGTTGAATCAGTCCCGCAGAAATTTCCAGAAATTTCAAGGAAATGACGTCATAGGATAAAATTATCAAACTGTCCAGAGCCAAGAAAGTCATGGATATTCACAACTTTTCTAATCTACACAGAAAGTACGAGGAAACAAAAAAAATTCTGGAAATATTCTTCACTATAAATATATTTTTATAAGAGAAAGGAAAAAAATAAGAGACCCTTAGGCTACAACGCTCACCTTAATCAATGACCTCATGGTCATGGTAAAGACCGACCCAATCAAAGTAAATTTGTATTTTAGCTTATAGTATGAATTTTCGTTTCATTTGATACTTTTAATGTCTGGTATTTCATAGAATATTATATTTGCTAGAACAATTCCGACTTTTTATTCGTAGTCAGGAGCATTCGATTAATTGAATATATATGATTGACCATATCTAGCTATAATGATCTAAAGAAGAAAGCTCACAAACGTGGAATATATGTTTAATAATTATTTAGGGTCAAAATGGCATAAATAAAATACATCAAAAACCACTTGGCAACTTTGTTTCAGACGGCTGACGGGACTGTTTAGTTTTGTGTGCCGAATTAAACTAAATTACAGAATAAAAGTTTTAGCGTCCTTTCAACACTAATTTCAACCCAGTTTACATTGAGGCAATAACGTAATAAAGGGGATCGAATCACATTCTTTGTTCAAAATACTAGAAGAAAAGCTCAACTTACCTCGGAAGCAACTGCAAAAAGTTTCTCAGACGTATAGATGTATATATATGGACGTCCTGATAACGAAATAAATACTTTTCATATCATAACGAACACTCGCAAATCCATCATTTAGTAAAAAAGAAAGTACAAAAATAAGAGCCCCCCCCCCCCCCCCCCCATCGAAATAGGATTTTTATGTTTTGAATGGTTACTTTTTCCCCTAAATTTTATTGTTTCATTTATTTTATTTTATTTTATTTTTTTTTGTTTGTCAGCTTTTTTTGGAGGGGTTGCCTTCTACATTTAATACTCTAAAACCGTTGCTGTGGGCCTACCTAGCACAATGGCGTATATATTCGACAATATACCAATATGTAGAGGTGTTCTTGTGAATATTTAAATTAATGCTTTCTCTGAAGAACATGCCCTTTATTTCCATCTCCATCTTCTCCTTGTTATTATTGTTCCCATGTCCTATTTTCCAGTGACATATAGTGGTAGGATTTCATTTGTCATACCGGCGTACGCCGAATGCGCAGCTTGACCTTTGGTAACCCGGCATGTTACTCCATTTGACCTGGGAAGGTTCGCCGGCGTACGCCGATCTCGCCGGTCTGAAATGACCGGCGAGGAAATCGCCGGTCTTAGAAATATGGCGGGAAGAGAAAACAACTGTAAAAATGCAGATACTTTTTACCAAATCGACATGTTCTTTATTTGTTTGCATATTTTGAGCAAATATTTATTCATGTATATAAAATATGTTTTTATTTTCTAAAAAATAAAATTTTTCATGAGGTTCATGTTTTTTTAAAATTTAATTTCGAATTATTCTACTAAGACATAATGTAACAAGAGGCCCATGGGCCACATCGCTCACCTGAGTACTGTAGCTTAGAAAAAGTAGAAATTGGTTTATTATTGAAAAGTTAAAATCTAAAAGTAATCCCATGATCAATCATGGATTTGCTATTCTTCAAAGAATTTTCCCATATATTTCTATGTAAAACTTTGGTCGGCCATTTTGGCCCCGCCCTACCCCCTGGGGTCATGATTTGAACAAACTTGAATCTACACTACCTGAGCATGCTTCCATATAAATATGATGAATAATGGCTTTGTCATTCTTGAGAAGAAGATTTTTAAAGAATTTTCCCATTAATTTCTATGTAAAACTTTGGTCGGCCATTTGGCCCCGCCCAACCCCCGGGGGTCATGATTTGAACAAACTTGAATCTTCACTACCTGAGGATGCTTCCATATAAATATGGTAAATTATGGCTCTGTCATTCTTGAGAAGAAGATTTTTAAAGAATTTTCCTATATATTTCTATGTAAAACTTTGGTCGGCCATTTTGGCCCCGCCCTACCCCCGGGGTTCATGATTTGAACAAACTTGAATCTTCACTACCTAAGGATGCTTCCATATAAATTTGATGAATTATGGCTCTTTCATTCTTGAGAAGAAAATTTTTAAAGAATTTTCCTATATATTTCTATGTAAAACTTTGGTCGGCCATTTTGGCCCTGCCCTACCCCCGGGGGTCATGATTTGAACAAACTTGAATCTACACTACCTGAGCATGCTTCCATATAAATTTGATGAATTATGGCTTTGTCATTCTTGAGAAGAAGATTTTTAAAGAATTTTCCTATATATTCCTATGTAAAACTTTGGTCGGCCATTTTGGCCCCGCCCTACCCCTGGGGGTCATGATTTGAACAAACTTGAATCTACACTACCTGAGGATGTTACCCCATAAGTTTCATCTTTCCTGGCACAGTGGTTCTTGAGAAGAAGATTTTTAAAGAATTTTCCAATATATTTCTATGTAAAACTTTGGTCGGCCATTTTGGCCCCGCCCTACCCCCGGGGGTCATGATTTGAACAAACTTGAATCTACACTACCTGAGGATGTTACCCCATAAGTTTCATCTTTCCTGGCACAGTGGTTCTTGAGAAGAAGATTTTTAAAACATGCCACCAAATTTTCATTAATTCCCAATTATCTCCCCTTGAATGAGGGCGTGGCCCTTCATTTGAACAAACTTGAATCCCCTTCACCCAAGGATGCTTTGTGGCAAGTTTGGTTGAAATTGGCCCAGTGGTTCTTGAGAAGAAGTCGAAAATGTGAAAAGTTTACAGACAGACAGACAGACAGACAGACGGACAGACGGACGCCGGACAAAATGTGATCAGAAAAGCTCACTTGAGCCTTCGGCTCAGGTGAGCTAAAAAGTGATAAAACTTAATAAATTGGTTATAATTTAGCGTAATTATTCATTTTTTTTTTATGTTTTCGCCGGTTTACTTCATTTGCCTCTTAGCCGTTTTACACCGGTCATATGACCGGCGCAATTCGGTATACGCCGATCAGTGACAAATGAAATTGGCCCAGTGGTTATAGAGCGTCTACTCTAGAGTCGCGAAGTATGGAGTTGATCCTTACGTCGCGGGTTCGAATCCCGCTTGGGGGTCTGGAGACCGACCCTTCGGATGAAACCACAGGCCTTTGGATCGCTTAAAAAAAATTGTGTGTGTAAAAAAAAATAAAGGTACTGAACTCTTACACTGGGTACCTAATTTCGCTAATAAAATATTTTTTATTCGAATGCTCTAAAATTCTACTTTTTATTTAAATCTATTCATAGATAAACATTCTTCAATTCTACCAAAGCTCATTCCGAAATTCCATGTATTTCTTGAGATATTCTGAAATCAATTTCAAAAATGACCTACTTTCTTTTACTCGACATTAGCTTGGGCCCCTGGCCATTCACATGTAAACAGATGGTGTTTGAAGTGCGGCGAAGAGTTGCATAGTATTCGCAATATCTTTCAAAAATTTAAAGTTGATTTCTTACTCCAGATTGTAATGTTAAGTCCGTAATAATATTCCTTTCGCGAAAAATTAATTTGAAAACGTCTACATCAACAACTACCGCCATGTTGATTATAAATGTGAATGAAGCCATGGTAGAACGAATTTTTCCCGGAATGCATTATATACCTTTCGATTTTCAAAACAATTAGACCGCTAAAATGTTGTTTATGAATTAGTTACACCATATGATCAAATTAAAGAAAAACCTTGTAAAGCTTGAATGCAAATGAGCAAATATTCATTGAGTTTAGAATAAATTCCGGGGAAAATTTGTCCCGTAGTTCTTGCTTTACAATTAGTGAAGGCCCAAGCTGATGTCGAGTAAAAAAATTATTGTCAATTTGGGAATTGATTTCAGAATATCTCGAGAAGTATAAGGAATTACGGAATGAACTTTGGTAGTAATGAAGATTGTTTATATTTGAATAGATATGGATAGAAAGTAAAATTGTAAAGCATTTGATTTAAAAGAATATTATTGGCGAAATTAGGTACCCCATGAAAAGAGTTCCATACCTTTATTTTTTTTTTCAACAACTCAATTTTTTTTCTAAGCGATCTAAAGGCCTGTGGATGAAACCGTATAGACCGAGGTCCCGTGTCGCAATAGGTGCTGGCATGAAAAATCCCTCCCTGCTCAATGGCCCTAAGTGCCGAGTAAGGGACAAAATTTGCAGTTCTCCACCGGCAAGAAGTGGCGTCTCCATATGATTGAAAAATCCTCGAGAGGGACGTTAAACAATATACAGTTCATCAATCCATTATTTAGACAACGTTATAAATAATATCTTAGACAAAAAATTAATATCTTTATTAAACAAAATCTTACAGAATTGTGAAATTTTTATCTTAGTCGCAAGAGTTTTTGTGAAAAGGGCCACTGAATATTCGTAAGGTTTTGCGAGATTACGTGATATGAAATGAGCACAGCTCAGTAAGATAAGCTTCTATCATCCTCCAGAATTCGGATTAACACAGAAATGTAGATATGGTGCAGCTCTAGATAATACTAGTATAGGCTACTTTAAGCAACTTGAGCTTGGTGTTGATGGAACATTGCGCCGATCTCTAGTTGTCGTTCATGTTCCTGAAAACATACCGGCCCTTCCTAGTCTGTAGCATCACCCTCCGTCTTCGCTAGTCACGGGTTTTCGGTCCGCTTTTGAGGAGCAGATCGGACCGAAAATCCTTGACTAGCGAAGATAACCACTGTCATGCTTGATAATGCTACCAAAGTTTGTAAATAAGAATACTCGGTGGCAATATTATTCATCCACTTTCAAAGAAGCAGCGTCCAATTCGTTTACTCTCATTTCACGAGGATAAACGAATCGGACTCTTGGCTAGCGAAGATGGTGCATCAACGTTTGGTACCAATAATGCTGCGATTTTTGATGTTGATTGTTAACCCTACTTGCCGTCTTTGCAGGCATGCACCGGTGGGTAAAGGTGGGTGACAGGGTGTTCGAAATTGTCTCAAATCGTCTACAAAGTCCAGGCCTGGGGGCCATAAAACTTAGATGAACTCACTTTTGATCTCAGTCTCACTTTTTCCAAAGGAATATATAGTGGAAAAGTGAGACTGAGATCAAAACTGAGTTTGTCTAAGTTTTATGGCCCCCAGGCCAGGTCTATCGCTGAGAAGAGGATCCAGCGGAATCCTCTTGAAATATTTTCTATAATTGTTCTTCTTATGAACTAGTCATTGGCCAAGTTGGAAAGAACGGCTGAAATTAACCATCCTTGCCTGACGCCGGTCCTGGGATCAATGAACTTGTTACTTCTCCCTGTCAATCTGTGCAGTGGGAAAATCAGAGCGGTACAAGATACAAGATATTTTATTTACCAATCAAGGGCCCGGAAGGGCTTTTCAGCATACATAAATGTTCAATTTAAACATTTTTTGTGAACATTGACTGGGGAATGATGGCTGCTAGCCTAGGGTCCAGCTCGAAAATGTCTGCATGAAGGCTTGATTCTTGGGAGTCCTCATGGCAGGTACTATCTTTTCTTTCCTTGTTAGATCGATATATAAATCTAAGTCCTCGATGACATATGGAATGTCTGCTGATTTCTTGGATGGGGTTGGTTGGGTACTGCATAGAAATGTTCTATGGCCCATTTTCTCATGTGTTCTTTCTCAGTTGTCATTAGTTTTTCCTACTTTTTCTTTACAGGGCCATCTGTACTCCCTTGAACTTCCAAAAGCAAGACGGATGATCTCGCAAAGGTTCCCATGTTTTCTTTGCTGCTGCCTGGTCTGCATCTACTTTTCTGTTCAATGGCCTCTCTCCTGTTATTGTTTTGTCTTCACTTTCTTGTTTGCTTCTTTGTATATATTTTCTTGTCTTTACTGCAATCTACTTTATACGGCGAGGAGAAAAGTGAATGGACCATTATCCTTGAATTTACGTATCCTCGAAACGGAGGGTTTTACTAAATCCACGAAAATTGATGCCTATAAATATTGATGAAGCCACAGTACACATATTATTAACTCGGTGTGTTGTAGTCTCTTTTTTGGCCTGTCTTCTCTCTTGATGACATTCAAAGTTTCCTATAGAGTTCAACTGATGCCCCTTCTCTCGTGGTATCCAACTTTCTCCCAATCTAATTAAAATCAGATCCTTTGATCCGCTCACATAGATAGCTAAACAAGGTAGCGATCTATGTGAGCGGATCAATGGATCTGATTTTAATCATATTGACTTTCTCCTTGCTGCTCTCTATGTAGAGTATGGTGATGCATTACGATCTCTAGCCACCCCTTTTCTCACCTGGACTATCGGGTCTTGTAAAAACCTGAAACAATAACTACTGATCTTCAACAAATTTAAAGCACACCTCTTTCTGTTAATTCCCTGTCGTTCGATATCAACCTTGGCATGGTTGACCTGGGTCCTGAACTTCATCTTTGCAAGTGCAAAGATGAGCTTTTTGTTTTTTGTTTTCAACATCGTATGATCTTCACGTCTAGTTTAGAGCTTATCTACACACCATTGATCCTCAAGTAAACAATCTGCTACTGTCTTTTTTATGGCGAGTGACAGGTCAACTTGTGAATATCACGGTTTTGGAATAATATCCCTCTTATCACCAAGCTATTCATGGTACAGAGTTCTACTAGCCTCTCTCCTTTGTTATTCATTGTCTCTATTCCATATTTACTCATAACTTTCTCGCAATAGGTGTTTCCCTGCCCATCTTTCGTACTGAGATCCCCATGCATGTTAAAAAAAGATTCTGTCGTGACGATTTTTCAGTCTCTGTCTAAAGCTGCTTGAAGAAATTATCTTTTCCATCTTTCCTGGTCTTTTTGGTGCACGGCACTGAAGTTGGTGAGACTTTCCTTTTTTCTTGTACTCTTCAGCCTGCTGATTATAAACTTCCGTTCTAGCAGACATAACTCCAAGCTTTTATATAGGATGATTGCAACTCCTGCATGGTGCTAGTCGTCATCTCTATCAAAGATAAGGATTGCTTCACTTGTGGTGGTTCACATCCTCCAAGATCCAGTCCATCCTCTCTCTCACTCGCTCCTAGGACACAGAGTTTGAACCTCTGCATCACTGGTATTACTTGTGCCCGCTTGCACGTTTGGTACATCGTTGTTACATTCCCGTATCTTAAAATGATCTTGGTTTTGGGTTTTGGTGGTGTTCAGGCCCTCCACTATCCTGCTGGTAACGTCATCATGTCTTTAACCACTAGCAAAATAATTAGTTTTCCCTGTGACTGATTCCGTAACGTAGTTGTTTTCTGGAGATAGGAGATATTTGTTGACGTTCAGTAGAATGAAAAGAAAGATCAGAGGTGGACTTGGGACGTGTACAGTAAATGTCAGTGGACTGAGATGGAGGTCCTTGGTGCAGGCCGTGTGTGCTCAAAACATGAAGAAGACTAAGTAAGTAAGTGTATGTAAATACATACGTTGGTTGAAGGTTTAAAAAATATTTGTAAAGGCATTTGGATTGCTTTTTTCGGAGTTTTTTCCCATTAGAGCAACTAGCCTTTCGAACAATTTGATGTTTTCATTAGCTGTTGTTGTAGTCCATTTGCCATCAACCGCAGGACCGTTATCTTCCTTTTTTTTCCCTTAACCTTCTCTTGTAATTTTCTAATAGCTTACTGATGATAAAGTGTGTTTTTGTTTTACGTCCCTTTCGAAATTTTTTCACTCGTATGGAGACGCCACCACTTGCCGGTAAAGAGCTGCAAATTTTGAACTATTCTTGGCACTCAGGGCCATTGAGCAGTGAGGAATCTTTTTATGCCAGCATCTACCGCGAACGGGAACTCTGTTTATAATACGGTCTCATCCGAAGTACCGGTCTCCACGTCCCAGAGTGGGATTTGAACCAGTATCAACTCCTTACTCCGCGACTCTAGACCAGACGCTCTACCGATGCGACAAGCGAGCGACTCTGATGATTAAGAAAGGGTAACACCCCATTTTGACTGAAGGTCCCAGAAAATATTGTTTCATCCCATCAAATCCAATGATAGAGGAATGGGTTCAATGACTTATTTTAAAAGAGACAAGAACAGTGTTAGGAAAATCAAACAGATGTCACAGGAAACGAGGAATATAAACAAAGTTAAGTCTATCAAGGAAGTTCGAGGCAGAGATATATTAAATATGGATTTGCACAGCCACAACAATGCAAACCTCTTCCAACGTGTTCTACTCGGAAATCTATATTATCCTTGTGTATAAAAAGCAGTGTGCCTCTAGCATTTACAACTGCATATCTATCTTTGGCTCTTTGCACACAGGTGGCATTCAAACTATTCGCCTTCCACATGGTCGCCCGCGTGGAGCAGTGGTTAGAGCGTCTGCTCTAGAGTCGCGAAGTAAGGAGTTGATCCTTACGTCGCTGGTTCGAATCCCACTATGGGACGTGGAGACAGGTCCTTCGGATGAGACCGTATAAACTGAGGTCCCGTGTTGCAGTAGGTGCTGGCACGGAAAAAAAACATCCCTCACTACTCAGTTTCCCTAGGTGCCGAGTATAGGTCAAAATTTGCATCTCTCCATCGTCTCCATATGAGTGAACATTCTCGAGAGGAACGTTTAACAACAAAACAACAAACAAAAATCTTATTTTTTACAACCCTTGCGCATGGCGTTTGGCCCCTAAAAATTATTTACAAATACACCTGCCTCATGCAAAAAACACCACATAGGAGTTGAATCCCCTTATGGTACTTAGTTGAAACCTCACATGTACCCCTTTACAGGGCAAGCATTAGTATCTGAGGAAAATTGATCTTTCTAAAAAAAATGGGGTGGAGGATACTTTTATATGGGGTTTATATATATCAGCGTTTTACAAGACTGATTCTAAGACATAAAAAATCGTGTATGATGATGAGGTGCATAAAATAAAACGTAATGCTCGTAAACATTTCAATTCTAAGCTTCATTTTGAGGCTTTTTAAAAATAAAATGATTTTTTAAAGTTATCCTTCCTAGAAGTGGATATCCTTAAACTTCATATGTATATAACTTTTCCTACCAAATTAACAGGGGCTCGAGTTTACTTGGGGCTCCAAGGTCATCTTTTTATAATTTGTTTTAGTACAGCCGTGTATAGGCCTATACATTTAATAATTCTTCAAATTCCAAGGGGATCTGATCAGGCTTCTCGATCCCCCCCCCTCTCTAGATCCGCACATATTATAGAAAACTGCTTCTGCAATAAAAAAAAAAGAAAGAAAGAAAAGTTAATCATATACGGGGGCTGTTCAATAAATAATGTCCTCGGTGCTCATAAAGAAGCAAAAGACGCTTTTCAATGATTTAGTCTTCATGATTTTACTAATTAATCTCTTTTAAGTAAAATGCATGTCCGTAACATTTTTTATCCCATTTCTGATTGTTTTAAGAACTCATTTTTGGGTATGTCCCTTAGTATACTGGAAAATGGCAGATCCAATGATTTCCCGGACTTGTTTCTTCCCTCTGAAAGGTGTTTCTTTCAAGTTTGGAAATAGAAACAAGTCAAATGGTCAAAGATCTGGCGAATATTGTTAATGTGAAAAAACATTAATTTTCTATATATTCCGAAAACCTCTTTACTCTTCAGGGCATGCGGGTTTGGGCGTTGTCTTGAAGAAATTCAATGTAGTGGATTCCTGATTCTGGGTCCTTCCTCTAATAAATCTTTTGATTTTTTTGTAAATAAATTGCTTTGTAGACTCCTCCAGAAATTCAACTGTATCTCTGAATACGAATTTGAACAACAATACCACTAATTTTTAAGAAAATTACATATAAATATGTCTTTGTGCCCTTGAATACCTGTGCCTTTGTCAGACATTCGCCTTTTTTTATCAAGTACATCTTATGGTAAATTTTGTTTTGAGGGTTTTAATCAATAGAATTATGTTCCAATATCTGTTTGAAAATAAAACAAACGTGGATAACTAAAATTACTGATATTTTAAAATAATTGTTAAGAATTTCGTTTCCGATGTCGTTTTCACTCATTTTTCAAAATAGAGGGGGAACTTTGAGTACCAAGCTTTTTTACCGTCAAACGTTTTTTAAAAACTGTGTAAATTACTCCCGATATGATGTCTATCAAATTTCCTATGTGTCTTAAAGTCAATCATACATCATCAAATACTATTTGTTGAAATTTGGCAAACAGTACATAAGTTGTTTTAATTTTTGTTGGTTGGCAAGGAGGGTACCCATTTTTGTTGCCCATTATATAATTTTTTATCATTGAAATCCACCTGCTCATTTGTCTATAAAACAGGCATCGGTTGCCGTAAATGACACATATTTCAGTGAATATTTCTTTGGGATTTTTAACAAGATTTACGGCATCTATAATGAAGCTTTTATTTTCTCTCTTGTTTACTGATTCTTTACCATTCATTTATAATGCAGTGTCTCGAAAAGCCCTTGTTTCCCAGCTTCTCACGATGAAACTATGTGATGAAAAGTGGTCACATAAACTGTTATAAATTCATGAAAGATTCAATAATGAGAGAAATTCAAGTATAATGTCATATGTTATCTGTAATGTATGTTATATAGTTCAGGACATTATTTATTGAACAGCCCTCGTATAATAAAAAATACAGTAGATACATGCATGCTTGCAGGTTTGAAAAGTAAAAAACCCAAGGTCAGGCACTGGGAACATAAAATGTTGTGTTTTGTTATGGTGACTACAGTACACAATTTGATTATCATCAGCTATGTCTTTGGCTCCGGTTTCTGTTAATCATACAACAGCACCACCAAAGTATGGCATAGCATAAACTGTGTTCGTATGACATAGCATATACTGTGTTCCTGGGAAGCACGTCTTACCGTTGTACATGTAACTGATTCTGATCACATCGACTGCACTATTCGGGTTGTATGAATCTTTAATGTGGCTAAATTCTTTATACATGTAATTATAAACGTATACATGTACATTGATTCAAAGAACACCTGTCTCCTGCTATAGGAGTATATTCATAAAATTATTGTGTAGCAGATATTTAATTTAATAGGTGAAAAAGTTATACTGAAATTTTACATCTACCTTCACCTTTACAAGAGGTAAGGAATAGAGAGTAACGAAAAGTGAACTAGTGCTAATTGTAACGGGAACCGTTACAGATGTTCCCCAAACGCTCCCCAACTCCCTTTTGGTGCCATATTCCCTGTAAGCTTCATTAAATAATACAACCTCTATGCATCTGAGATTTTAACAACATTAACAAAGAAGTGTACAAAAATCATTTAAACTTTAGCATTGCACGCGTGCATATGTGAATGCATCATGACCATATCATCTTGTCTACACAATCTATATTTTTAATATACTGAATATTAAAGTATTTAATCCAAAATTATTTTTTAAAAAATACGCTCATTCAAGTGTATGTTTGATTTTACTCATTTCACGTGCACGCACGTGCATACATGAGCATGGTGACCATACCTTCTTGTAGAAGTCCATTACATCTATATATGTTCTAAATGCCACCCCGTTTGGGTGAAAACTAAGGGAGTTATAGCTGTTTAAAGTTTCAGCCAATCAGATTGCAGCACATGTACACGCACGTGTATGCATGTGCCTGGTGACCATACCTACTTGTAGAAGTCCATTATATCTATCTATGTTCCAAATCCCATCCTGTTTGGTTGAAAACCAAGGGAGTTATAGCTGTTTAAAGTTTCAGCCAATCAGATTGCAGCGCACGTGCATGCACGTGTTTTCATGATAATTGCTTTATTTCATGTTGTAGGATATCCTAATGCATGGCTATGTCCAAAATTTCAAAGGATTTCGTCAAAAAACAAGAAAGATATTGAGACTTTAGTTGCAGCCAATCAGAGCGAAGTGCACGTGCATGCGCGTGAGATCTTGCTATTTTCACCATGTCGTCATGTCTATACTACTAATATATCCTCACATAATGAGTTTCAAAGCATTTCATTTAAAAATAGAACAGTTGTGGCTATATCTATTATATTGGTCATTTCACGTGTTGCACGTGCACGCTCTTGCAAGCACGTGCGCGCAAAATGACCTTGATTCCGCAAATCTACATAACATGTCTACTAACCCTAAAAAGGTTTTACTTACATCGGACGAACAGTTTACAAGATCATTCCCGGACAAAAAAGTTCCAGGAAGAAGAAGAAAAATAATAATAATAATAACTAGTGCTAATTGTAACGGGGACCGTTACAGATGTTCCCCAAACGCTCCCCAACTCCCTTTTGGTGCCATATTCCCTGTAATCTCTATTAAATAGAAATACTTTATGAAATTTAGACTTAATCAAGGTCTTCCCAAAAAAATACAAAATATATTTAAAAATAGGCATTGCACGCGTGTTCATGTGCGTAACGACCATATTATCTTGTCTACAATATCTAGAATATTAATATACTTCATATCAAAGCATTTAATCCAAAAGTTTTAAAAAAATACACTCATTCGAGTGTATTTTTAATTTTACTCATTTCACATGCACGCACGTGCATAATGACTATACCTTCTTGTAGGAATCCCTTATATTTATCTATGTTCTAAATCCCATCCTGTTTGGTTGAAAAACAAGGGAGTTATAGCCATTTGAAGTTTCAGCCAATCAGATTGCAGCACACATGCATGTGCGTGATTTCATAAATTTTTATCTTTATCGTATTGAAGGATATCTAAATGAATGACTATATTTTAAAATTCCAAACATTTCGTCAAAAAACAAAGGAGATATAGCCATATAAAGATTCAGCCAATCAGATTGCAGCACACGTGCATGCGCGTGATTTCATGAATTTTTTTCTATATCATATTTTAGGATATCCTAATGCATGACTATGCTTTAAATTTCAAAGCATTTCGTCAAAAAACAAAGGAGATATAGCCACTTAAAGTTTCGGCCAATCAGATTACAGCACGCGCGCATGCGCATGCTTTCATGAAAATTTTTATATATCATGCTGTAGATCTTCATAATGTTGGACTATGTTCAAAATTTCAAAAGATTATGACAAGAAACAAGAAAGATATTGAGACTTTATTTTCAACCAATCAGAGCGAAGCGCACGTGCATGCGCGTGAGATCTTGCTATTTTGACCATGCCATCTAGTCTATACTACTAATGTATCCTTACATTATGAGTTTCAAAAAAAATCATCAAAAAAAGAAAAGTTACAGCAATATCCATTATATTGGTCATTTCATGTGTTGCACGTGCGCGCTCTTGCAAGCACGTGCGCGCAAAATGACCTTCGTTTGGCAAATCTGCATAACATGTCTACTGACCCTAAAAACATTTTACCTTAGTCAGATGTGTAGTTTACAAGATCACTCGTGGACAAAATTTTCCCAGGAAGAAGAAAAATAATAATAATAATAATAATAATAATAATAATAATAAGAAACAGAGTAAAAACAATATGTTCCCCAACTTCGTTTGGGGAACATAATAACTAGAAACTCTTGTTGCTACAGCAACAAAGAAGGTCTTCCGTTCTCCTCTATTAATCTGCATGCAGGATATTTTTTTTTCTACTTTAAAAAAGACAGACGTATAGTAAACTAGTAGACTAATTGTTCAGTGAACAATTATCGGCATTTCCACCTTTTAAAGTATTTCAATATCATTTGGGCTGAAAAAAGTAGAAAAAAGCAAGAAAATAAATAAAACAGCTAAATTCTCATTTCTCTACTAGGATTTTAGATCGGGCTCGCAGTTGGTATAAATATACTCTAAACAGACTTCCTGGATTATACGAGTCGACTCGGGGACAACCATGATTTCATTGATCACGCAAAGAGAGCACGTTCAAAACATTGTAACACGCTCCTAGGTGTATATATGAGCTTGAATGAGATTGTTTTCGAGTTAAGATGTAAGGGGTAGGGTCTGATTAAAATTACGATATACCTAATAATATGAATAACATGCATTTGATCTGCGCATCAAGACGGAAGCGTAAGTGAAAACGTTGTGAAATGTCCCATGTGTACCTGCATCATATGTGCATTATACATGTATTAAAGAGATGTTTGAAAATATCCGATTTGAGTTGTTTTATGTTTGAAATAGATGGCGATAAATTATTTAAGAGCATGTGAGAAACATGAGCAAGAGATGCAAGGCAGTTTGTAATTATGGAAAAGGAAAACAGAGAATCGGGTTCGGGTTTTAACACTCCTGACCGAAATAGGCATGAAATTCAATGTAAGTAGCATAAATAAAATTCCAAACATGTAATTCTAGATGGGAAACACAGGGAAGAAACGTGTATTTCTTTTTACTATGCTGAAAGTCGCTATTTCTTGGGATTGTGTTATTCTAGAAAAAAAATCAAATTTCAAATGAAATCAAGATTCATTCTATTAATATTAAATCCGAATAAAATTGAAATAAATTCCATACACTAAAGAAAGCAAGAGTACTTGGTATTAAAATGTCGTAATAGAGCAGGAGAATCGAATGATATTAACAAAAATTGCAAAAATAGCCAATACGGGCTTTAATTAATTTTTATGCTCAGCAATACAAAATTTCAGACAGAAAAAAAAATGCAGATTTTGATGATTTTCCCTAGAATTTCATTATATTTTAGAGACTCACCTTAAAACTCTCAGGACACTTTCTTTTCTTGCTTTTACTCCGAATCTTATGTCGATTTATTGTGTCGTTTGACTTGTAGACATTTTCTCTATACTGCTGTTGATTTTTTTTAAGAAATGAAGGGGGGATATAAGCATTTGTTAGAGTAAGAGTTGCAAATACCTCAACGACATTAAACTTGATTGTGACCTTTGGATCAATAGGGGGCCATTTATCAAGGTCAAGGTCATCCAAAAAAGAGAGAGAGAGATAAACTTGAGATTAACACTTGAAGCTGAATCTAGATAAAAGTAATGAATATTTCTTTATTACTTTTTGAGTAAGGGGTCAAAGGTCAAGGTCAAATATCAAGGTCAAAGGTCATTTGGATTTTAAGCTTAAATCGACAATTTCTCTAGTTTTCCAATGACCTGGACCTACTCTTCAAGGTCATAGGTCAAAACATCTCATGCAGTTGTGAGTCATGGACATTTTCTCTACACCACGCCGTTCAAGCGAGGTAACTCCAATTTATCTAAGCTATCTAAATTGCGTAGAAATTGATTTGGTAGGGAAAAATCGCTATTTCAATTAATATTCAATGTAAATAAAATTGAAATAAACTCTACATACAAAGGAGATCAAGAATACTTGGTATTAAAATTTCGTATTTGAGCAGGAGAATTGAATGTTATTGACAAAAAGTGAAGAAATACCCAATGCAAGCTTTAATTAATTTTCGTGCTCATCAGCACCTAAATTTCAGACAGAAAAAAATATAGTTGTTGCCGATACTCATTAGAATTTCATTATATACTTCAGAGACTCACTGTTAAACACTCAGGACACTTTCTTTGATGTGTCTTCTACTGCAATCCTTAAATTTCATGTCGATCTGTAGCGTCGTTTGAACTGTAGAAATTTTTTTTAGGTTCCTATTGATTTACATAAAAAGGGGGGGGGGGTTACATAAGTATTTGTTAAAGTGAGAGATGTAAACATTCCCACGGACTCAAGCTTGATTGTGACCTTTGGGTCAATTGGGTCAAAGGTCAAGGTCATTTATCGAGGTCAAAGTTCAAGGTCATTCAAAAACCTTTTAAACTCGACTTTAACACTTGAAGCTGTATCAAGCTAAATATAAAAAAAGTAACTCTTGGGTAAGGGTCAAGGTCAAACGTGAAGGTCAAACTCAAAGGTCAAGGTTATGTGGCATATATAAGCAATTTAAATACTTTTCCAATGACCTTGACTTTTTGATCTTTGGTGTTGTTTTATTTCTTATAATTGTAAGTTTTCGTTGTTTTTATTTCTTTTATTTATTTTTGGTGGATCTGACATATTTCAAAACTACTAAATAGATGCAATAAAGTAACGAAAAAAAAATTGGAAAGAAAAAAGTTGGAATTTTCGATTTTTCAAATTAATCCTGTAACGACCGGAAGTGACGGCGGAGACAATTATCCCTATATCTGTTGTTCACTCTTCAAGGTTTATTATTCATATAAGTTAAGTTATGTTAACTACTCAGTTGGAGGATAGGAAATCATGAGACCGGAAATCAATTTTTAACAGATATTTCTAGTTACTCTAGACATTTGCAGTCTGAATTACATGTTCTAAAATCATTTCAAATACTCTTTCTATAAAAGATATTTATGGGATAGTATGATACTCAATTTATGCAGTTTTTCTCTCATAACCGGAAGTTGCCGTTTTTGTTTCTGGTGGGACGGACATATATCAGAACAACCAATAAGATGCAATAATGTGATGCCGAGAAGTATTCCAAAAAGAAAAGCTGAAATTTCTGATTTCTTTTATCACTTCCTGTGACGACCGGAAATGACGGCGAACGATCTTAACCCTTATGAGTTTCCTAACTTATCAAGATCTATTACTCATTCAAGTCTGGCGTCTCCATCTCTTACCGTTTCCGAGATCTCTTTGTTATAACTTTTTATATTGAGGACAGAAAATCACGCGTCCGGAAGTGAATTTTACAAAGATATTTGAGGTTACTGTAGACATTTGTAGTCTGAATCACATATCTAAAAATCACTACAAATACTTTATGTATAAGAAATATTTATGGGAAAGAAAAATACACAAATTATGTAGTTTTTCTCTTATAACCGGAAGTTGTCGTTTTAGTTTCCGGTGGGACTGATATATTTCAAAAATACAAATAAGATGTTATAATGTGATGCAAAAAATGTTTCACGCAAGAAAAGTTAAAAATTTTGATTTTTGGATCACTTCCTGTGACGACCGGAAGTGACGGCGGACGATCATATCCCAACTGAACTTGCCTACTTATCAAGATCTACCACTTGTATAAGAGTGGTGCCTTAATCTCTTATCGTTTACGAGATCTAGCTATGATAACTTCTCATTTTGAGGACAGAAATTCACGCGACCGGAAGTGAATTTTACAAAGATATTTAACGTTACTGTAGACATCTGCAGTCTGAATAAGATATCCAAAAATCATTTCAAATACATTACGTATAAAAAATATTTATGGGAGAGAAAAATACTGAAAATATGCAGTTTTTCTCTTATAACCGGAAGTTGTCGTTTTAGTTTCCGGTGGGACTTATATATTTCGAAACTACAATAAAGATGCTATAATGTGATGCAAAGAAAGTTTCAAAAAAGAAAAGTTGAAATTTTCGATTTTTTGATCACTTCCTGTGACGACCGGAAGTGACGGCAGACAACCTTACCCCAATTGGTTTTGCCTACTTATCAAGATCTATTAATCATATAAGTTTGGTGTCTTAATCTCTTACCGTTTCTGAGATATGACTCGGACAAAACTTTTTTGAAAAAAGCGGAAATCGAACATATCTGACGACCGGAAGTGACTTTTGAAAAACTGAAAACTACATCTGAAAGATATTTTTACTCTCCATCATCCCTGAAAATTTCATGAGAATCCGTCCAGTCATCTCTGAGAAATCGTCAAAACAAAAAGGCAAAAAAATAATAATAATAATAATAATAAAAAGAAAAAACAGTAGAATCTCTATAAGGTCTTCCGTCTGAAACGGAAGACCTTAACTAGTGCTAATTGTAACGGGGACCGTTGCAGATGCAACGCTCCCCAACTACCTTTCGGTGCCATATTCCCTGTAAGCTTCATTAAATAAGAAAACTCTATGCATCTGAGACTTTAACAACATTTACAAAGAAGTGTACAAAAATCATTTAAACTTTAGCATTGCACGCGTGCACATGTGAATGCATTTGCGTCATGACCATATCATCTTGTCTACACAATCTATATTTTTAATACACTGAATATTAAAGTATTTAATCCAAAATTATTTAAAAAATACGCTCATTCAAGTGTATGTTGATTTTACTCATTTCACGTGCACGCACGTGTATACATGAGCATGGTAAACCTTCTTGTAGAAGTCCATTACATAATCTATGTTCTAAATTCCACCCCGTTTGGGTGAAAACTAAGGGAGTTATAGCTGTTTAAACTTTCAGCCAATCAGATTGCAGCAAAAATGTACACGCATGTGTATGCATGTGCATGGTGACCATACCTTCTTGTAGAAGTCCATTATATCTATCTATGTTCCAAATCCCATCCTGTTTGGTTGAAAACCAAGGGAGTTATAGCTGTTTAAAGTTTCAGCCAATCAGATTGCAGCGCACATCCATGCACGTGTTTTCATGATAATTGCTTTATTTCATGTTGTAGGATATCCTAATGCATGGCTATGTTCAAAATTTCAAAGGATTTCGTCTAACAACAAGAGAGATATTGAGACTTTAGTTGCAGCCAATCAGAGCGAAGTGCACGTGCATGCGTTGAGATCAGCTATTTTTAATGTCGTCATGTCTATACTACTAATATTTCCTCACATTATGAGTTTCAAAGCATTTCATCTAAAAATAGAACAGTTGTGGCTATATCTACTATATTGGTCATTTCACGTGTTGCACGTGAACGCTCTTGCAAGCACGTGCGCGCAAAATGACCTTGATTCCGCAAATCTACATAACATGTCTACTAACCCTAAAAAGGTTTTACCTACATCAGACGAACAGTTTACAAGATCATTCCCGGACAAAAAAGTTCCAGGAAGAAGAAGAAAAATAATAACTAGAATCTTGTTGCCATGGCAACAAATAAGTCTTCCGTTCTTCTAAATCTGTTAGAATTTGCTTTTTTCTCTCTGCAAAAAAAATAGAAATCATATCTACTCCAAAAGAAAAAAATGCAAAAAAGGTCTTTCAGTACTTAAGGTACTTTGATTTTCATGATCAATCTGCTTGTTCTGATGCATTTTGGCACTCATTACATATATCATAGACAAACCAACAGACGAACGAACACCGTACTCTCATAAACTTCACTGTGTTTATGTTTTGGCACAAATGTGATGATGTTATAAAAATGTCATGAACTATAAGTTCCACATATACCACATATAAACGTAAAGTCGTTGATTTTTAAAGTAATACTATCGACATTTACCAGCAGAAAGATTAATTTATTCAATTACAGGATTTATTCAGCAATCGATTAATTGATTGTATGTTGTTTAACGTCCCTCTCAAAAATTTTTCACATGGGGAAGCCTCCACTCGCCGGTGGAGTCTGCAAAATGTTGTCCTATAACTTGGCGCTTATCGCCACTGAGAGTGGGGAAGATGAGCAAGTACCATCAAACATACGGGACCTCGATTTAAACGATCTCATCTGAAGGACCGGTCTCCATGTCCCACAACTGAAGTCCATAACATAGGCGCTTGGATCAGGATTGTGTATTTTGTGTATTATGTGTTAAAAGATGTATGTCTGAATAGCATCGAGAAAAAAAAAAAAAAAATTCCCTGAAATTAGCAAGTTTTAAAAATGTCATATTTTTTGTATATAAAAAGAGTAAAGGAAAATCACTCTCCATTTTGTAAATCAGGGGGTTTTCGGTTCACACTTAATTTTCATCTATCTCTACATTTTTGAACTAGTGTCGGGTGAGATCTAGCTTCAAAAATATGATTGATTAACGCCTTTCAAACGTCTGTCGATTTGAACTTGACATATAAAACATGCAGTAAACCCAAAACGTCCTCGCCTTCTTGACCTGTTTATCGAAAGCATTTGGAGGTGCCAATTTTAACGATCAAAATGTAACCTTCCTCGGAATTACAAAGAAAATCTAGAGAGGTCAGAAACCGCGCCAAACTTGTTCTCTCTAGATTTTCCGTGTAATTCCGGGACCCTCTACATTTTTCATCGTTAAAAATCGGCGATGAAAAATTCAATCCTGAAACCAAGCGCCTATGATATATGATGCTCTAGCCATGTTTTTATTGTATTTTTCATTTCTCAAATTTGTTGCATCAGATTTTCTTAAAGATCATACTTAATAAAAATCATTTCGAACAACTTTATTGCAATGCATACAGCGTCCGGTGTGATTTTGATTGACAGGTCAATACATGTGCACTTCGCGTGATTATTTCCTTTAAGCAGAAAAAAATATACATAGATTGACTATGACGGACTATGAAATCAGAAAATATTTAATAAAGAATGGGTACAACTGATATAGAACTGATATTTTGTCTATGTAAATGGATAGGATAATCGGGATTAAAAGGGAATCTCTCTCTCTCTCTCTCTCTCTCTCTCTCCGACGTAAATTTCAGTATCTTGCGTAATGAAAAATCTACTATAATAGAATATGAAATCCTGTATACATGTTAATGGTAATTATAACCAAATGTTTCAGTTTTAATTGTATAACGATTCAAAAGCCAATACTTGCAATATTCCGAATATAAATCAAGAGGGGGGGGGGGGCTTCAAAAGAACTACATACTCAGTAATTTTATGTTTTATGAATTATAAGGAAAATACGTCAGGTTGCATGTACATACATATAATCATATAACATTGCATAAAATTCATTTGGATACTTCATCCAACATATCAACAGACCTTTGCAGATGTTTTTGTATCATGTTTTAGCGTAGCATTATTTCACACAGAAACGTGCAACTTTTACAGAATGTTAACCCTTTGAGTACTAGTATTTCACAAAAATTCAAGATTCGCTTTTTCTCATCTTGAATAACTTCTCGGGTATATAAAAGTATAGATCATGTAAAATAAATAACAACGTCTTTTTATCAATGAAATTACATGTTAAAACCAAATCTAATTCTAGATTGATTTTCTTTCTTTTAATTACACTGTATAATGGCAGATATCAATTTATTTCTAAAAGCTTTACACTTACTCTTCTTTCTCTCAGTCCCCTTATGATACATATAATATTTTAGAATCGAAATTGTGTCATGGTGCGGTACTTTTTCTTTTGATGTTGGCCATACTTTAAATCAAGTAGAAAACCTTTGGCAGAATTCTAACGTACTATAACTTTTCATGATAATTGCTTTACAATAACTTCCAATTTACCGTACAATAACTTCCGACAGAATTCGATGGTTTTTAAATTAATATTTTTCTTCAATTTCTGCAAGCTTATACACAATATCATGAGGAAACAAGAGAAATCTCACAGAATCTAGCCCCCCCCCCATGTCACTCTATAAATGCATACGTGACAGAGATGGGGTAATTGAACAAAAAAGTAATTGTACTTGACTGTAATTAATTAGATGCAGTTTTGTAAAGTAATTATAAAGCAATGAATTACATGATTTATAAGATAGCTGTAATTTAATTGAAGAGAAAGTCAAAGTAATTGTAATTTGATTAATTACTTTTTAATGTAATCACTCCATCCCTTGAATTACGTGAAAACCATTTTCAAGAGAAATACATGTAAACTCATTAGTTAACTGCTTTAAACAAAAAATAAAAACAATACACAGAATTTTAAAAACACGTATATTCGAATGAAAATAAGATAATTTAAATCTGACAATATTGAAAACACGCGCAGATCGATGATTTTCTTAAAAGTGAAGTACCTGTTTCCTGGGTTCCTTGAGTTACATGCACCTGACACATGTTCGTATAATATACAAGTATGCAATCGGACTTTTTCACAATGCATTCCATAATTTTGACACCAGTGGCTACCGTACTCCATTCGGATTTCCTCCGGACATGCAACCATATCCGTAGTAACAGTAATGAAGCGGATCATTTTAAAGATCCAGGCAGTACCTTATGGTTTTTTGAAATTTCACACTGATTAAATTAAATCGTTTTGCACACTCTTTTAACACCGTACTTTCCAATGAAACCATATCCTTCGTAATTTCTGATTTGTTTGAACCGTCTATGATGGACCTAGGCCCGTGACGAAATGTCGCGTGCAGTTTGATGTCGAGGGAGTGGCTATAGAAATGACCATGACACAAGACATTTGCATGACCTTTCTTTCGTTTGTAAGGAATTTATTATACATTATTATACATTATTATTATTATCTCTGTACAATAAATTCCTTAAAAAAAGAAAGTACTGTAAATATAACATAAAACTCAGTTTTCCGGGATAATTTCGCATTCAAATTAGAGAATGAATTAAGAATTTTTTTTTTAATAAAATCATAACTGCCTTTGCAGACTTACACTACACTGGCAACTTTAAACTATGCATATATACTGAAAGCGGTAACCAACGTTATCTTACATGTAGAAGTGGATATGGAAACTCAAAGTCTAATTATTTTTTTTATGTGAAAAGTGTGGATATAGACGTCTGCGTCGTCATGGATACTACCTCCGCCTTTATCTCGAAAGTTCTTTTCCCACTTACAAGTCAGAGTTATCTATCTTTGCTCATTGTCACTACGTAAATAGATAAAATGAATTTATTGAGTGGAACCTTAAATCTCCAAAATGCAGAATCCGATTGAATAAATAATATGTTTAGGATTTTTGGAGAATAATTTGTATATACATCGCTGTAATGTATACTGCGTACAATATTATTTTCTTCAAAGTGCTTAGTTGACACAGAACGGATATTTTTTTTAGATATAAATTTGTAAATCAAAAACTTACCTTATTTTTGTCGTTCAACAAAAACGGAGGGCTTTTCGACCCCTTAAAATAACTTATCTTAAAAAAACAATATTTTACAATTAAAAAAAATAATAAAGTATTGCAAAAGTTCTTTTGAGGTCAATGTTTGATTGCAAACATAACAATTTTCATTGTACGTCAGTGTCCACTCAAAGAGACATAACTCTTTCGTGGTTATAAAACAGATTCGAAATTGTACTGATTTTCAATCCACTAAAACTCCTATAAGGGGTCAAAAAGTGACCCCACGGCCCATAATTTTTAAAATGTACTCTTTATACTTCATGTAGTGCCAAAATTATTTTGAATATTGGTTGAGAATTAAACACGTTACAGAGAAAAAGGTGTTTTCTGTACTGACCCCTAAAATCCTTTCTATTTTAGGGATTTTTATTTTCATGACCTTAGCATCTGGAGACAATTGAAGAGTCAATATTCATATGAAATTTCACAAGAATTGCTTGCCTACCTTTTGAGATAATGGAACAAACATGATTTCAAATTTAACATAGAAATCTCCATAGGCAATTTTAAGGTACTTATAAAACCGGAAGTACTCTACATATCCATACCAAAATTAAAACATTGAGAGCATATTAGACTCCATACAGTTTGCCAAAGGGAGATAACTCTTGCAAAATTATTTTTGAAAATACATTAAAATACAAAATTTCAGGTCTCTAAAAGTCCTTTAAGGGGTCAAAAAGTGACCCCACGGACCATTATTTTTAAATTGCCCTTTTTATGCTTAACTCAAAACAGAAATCAGTTTGAAGATCTATGGACAAATAAAAAAGTAATATACAAAAAACTAATTTCTGTACTGACCCCTAAAATCCCTTTTATTTTAAGAAATTTTATTTTTATGATCTTAATATTGAAAGGCAATGCTAAAGTCATTATTTATGTGAAATATTATGAGACTTGCTTGCTTCCCTTTGAAAATAATGGACATTGAATGATTTCAAATTTAACATAGAAATCTCCATAGGCAATTTTAAGGTACTTATAAAACCGGAAGTTCTCCACATATCGTTACCAAAATTGAAACATAGAGAGCATATTAGACTCCAAACAGGTTGACAAAGGGAGATAACTCTTGCAAAATTATTTTTGAAAATACTTGAAAATACAAAATTTCAGGTCTCTAAAAGTCCTTTAAGGGGTCAAAAAGTGACCCCACGGACCATTATTTTTAAATTGCCCTTTTTATGCTTAACTCAAAACAGAAATCAGTTTGAAGATCTATGGACAAATAAAAAAGTAATATACAAAAAACTAATTTCTTTACTGACCCCTAAAATCCCTTTTATTTAAAAAAATTCAGTTTCATGATCTTAATATCGCAGGATAATGCTAAAGTCATTATTTATGTGAAATATTATGAGACTTGCTTGCTTCCCATTGAAAATAATGGACATTAAATGATTTCATATTTAACATAGAAATCTCCATAGGCAATTTTAAGGTACTTATAAAACCGGAAGTACTCTACATATCCATACCAAAATTGAAACATAGAGAGCATATTGGACTCCAAACAGTTTGTCAAAGGGAGATAACTCTTGCTTGATTATTTTTGAAAATACTTAAAAATACAAAATTTCAGGTCTCTAAAAGTCCTTTAAGGGGTCAAAAAGTGACCCCACGGACCATAATTTTTAAATTGTCCTTCTTATGCTAAACTCAAAACTGAAATCAGTTTGAAGATTGGTTGACAAATAAAAAAGTTACAGGGCAAAAACGATTTTAAGAGTTGACCCCTAAAATCCCTTTTATTTTAAGGAATTTTATTTTCATGACCTAAGCACCGAAAGGCAATGCTAACGTAGTTTTTCATATGAAATATTATGAGACTTGCTTGCTTCCCTTTGAAAATAATGGACATCGTATGATTTCAAATTTAACATAGAAATCTCCATAGGCAATTTTAAGGTACTTATAAAACCGGAAGTACTCTACATATCCATACCAAAATTGAAACATAGAGAGCATATAAGACTCCAAACAGGTTGACAAAGGGAGATAACTCTTGCATAAATATTTTTGAAAATACTAAAAAATACAAAATTTCAGGTCTCTAAAAGTCCTTTAAGGGGTCAAAAAGTGACCCCACGGCCCATATTTTTTAAATTGTTCTTTTTATGCTTAACTCAAAACTGAAACCATTTTGAAGATTGATTAGCAAATAAAAAAGTTACAGGGCGAAAACGATTTTAAGTGTTGACCCCTAAAAGTCCCTTATTTTTAGGGATTTAGTTTTCATAACCTTTTCACCTGAAGACAATAATAAATCAATTATTCCCTGTAAATATTACTAGAATTGCTTGCTCTGCCTTTGAGATAATGGATGATGCAAGATTTTTTTTTACTATAGAAAATCCCATAGACAATTTCAAAGCGTCATAGAACCGGAAGTTCGGTACTGGTGGACTTGAAACTTACATTACAGCCTTTAATTACTTTGATAAACAATATATAATCCTCAAATTAAATTTTCTACATTGTTTCAATTTTTTTTTATTTCAATCCCCCCTTTTCTTAACTTTGGAGCCCTGTAACACAAAAATATATCATAGGTGCAAAAACACTAACGATGACTTTTTTGTAGATATTACTTTGAGGAATACATTCCTAAAATTTGAACGAAATTCAATGTAAAATAAGGAATATTTTAGGCTTTAAAGAAAATGTAGTTTTTGACTTATAAATACCGGAAGTGAAGTTTCCGGAAGTACAAAACCTTACTTATGGGACACTTTTAGATGTTCTGTTAAATGATTTTGTTTTAAAATACATATGTCCAGTGGTTTTCTTTAAATCCTTGACGTAAAAGTGTTAAGTATAATAATAATAATAACTAGACCTTATTTTTGTCGTTCAACAAAAACGGAGGGCTTTTCGACCCCTTAAAATAACTAATCTTAAAAAAACAATATTTTACAATTAAAAAAAATCTTATAATAAAATATTGCAAAAGTTCTTTTGAGGTCAATGTTTGATTGCAAACATAACAATTTTCATTGTACGTCAGTGTCTACTCAAAGAGACATAACTCTTTCGTGGTTATAAAACAGATTCGAAAATGTACTGATTTTCAATCCACTAAAACTCCTATAAGGGGTCAAAAAGTCACCCCACGGCCCATAATTTTTAAAATGTACTCTTTATACTTCATGTAGTGCCAAAATTATTTTGAATATTGGTTGAGAATTAAAAACGTTACAGAGAAAAAGGTGTTTTCTGTACTGACCCCTAAAATCCTTTCTATTTTAGGGATTTTTATTTTCATGACCTTAGCATCTGGAGACAATGAGAGAGTCAGTATTCATATGAAATTTCACAAGAATTGCTTGCCTACCTTTTGAGATAATGGAACAAACATGATTTCAAATTTAACATAGAAATCTCCATAGGCAATTTTAAGGTACTTATAAAACCGGAAGTACTCTACATATCCATACCAAAATTAAAACATTGAGAGCATATTAGACTCCATACAGTTTGCCAAAGGGAGATAACTCTTGCAAAATTATTTTTGAAAATACATTAAAATACAAAATTTCAGGTCTCTAAAAGTCCTTTAAGGGGTCAAAAAGTGACCCCACGGACCATTATTTTTAAATTGCCCTTTTTATGCTTAACTCAAAACAGAAATCAGTTTGAAGATCTATGGACAAATAAAAAAGTAATATACAAAAAACTAATTTCTGTACTGACCCCTAAAATCCCTTTTATTTTAAGAAATTTTATTTTCTGGATCTAAATATTGAAAGACAATGCTAAAGTCATTATGTATGCGAAATATTATGAGACCTGCTTGCTTCCCTTTCAAAATAATGGACATTGAATGATTTCAAATTTAACATAGAAATCTCCATAGGCAATTTTAAGGTACTTATAAAACCGGAAGTTCTCCACATATCCATACCAAAATTGAAACATAGAGAGCATATTAGACTCCAAACAGGTTGACAAAGGGAGATAACTCTTGCACAATTATTTTTGAAAATACTTGAAAATACAAAATTTCAGGTCTCTAAAAGTCCTTTAAGGGGTCAAAAAGTGACCCCACGGACCATTATTTTTAAATTGCCCTTTTTATGCTTAACTCAAAACAGAAATCAGTTTGAAGATCTATGGACAAATAAAAAAGTAATATACAAAAAACTAATTTCTTTACTGACCCCTAAAATCCCTTTTTTTTTGAGAAATATTATTTTTATGACCTAACCACCCAAAGGCAATACTAAAGTAATTATTCTTTTGAAATATCATGAGACTTGCTTGCTTCCCTTTGCAAAAAATGGACATTGCATGAGTTCAAATTTAACATAGAAATCTCCATAGGCAATTTTAAGGTACTTATAAAACCGGAAGTACTCTACATATCCATACCAAAATTGAAACATAGAGAGCATATTGGACTCCAAACAGTTTGTCAAAGGGAGATAACTCTTGCTTGATAATTTTTGAAAATACTTAAAAATACAAAATTTCAGGTCTCTAAAAGTCCTTTAAGGGGTCAAAAAGTGACCCCACGGACCATAATTTTTAAATTGTCCTTCTTATGCTAACCCAAAACTGAAATCAGTTTGAAGATTGGTTGACAAATAAAAAAGTTACAGGGCAAAAATGATTTAAAGAGTTGACCCCTAAAATCCCTAATTTTTAGGGATTTATTTTCATAACCTTTTCACCTGAAGACAATAAAAATCAATTATTCCCTGTAAATATTACTAAAATTGCTTACTCTCCCTTTGAGATAATGGAACATGCAAAATTTCTTTTTACTATTAAACTCCCATAGACAATTTCAAAGAGTCATAGAACCGGAAGTTTTGGTCTGATGGACATGAAACTTGCATTACAGCCTTTAATTACTTTGTTAAACAATATATAATCCTCAAAATAAATTTCCTACATTGTTTACAATTTTTTTTATTTCAATCCCCCTTTTCTTAACTTTGGAGCACTATAACACAAAAATATACGATAGGTGCAAAAACACTAACGATGACTTTTTTGTAGATATCACTTTGAGGAATACATTCCTAAATTTTGAACGAAATTGCATGTAAAATAAGGAAAGTTTAAGGCTTTAGAGAAAATGTAGTATTTGTCTTATAAATACCGGAAGTGACGTTACCGGAAGTACAAAACCTTACTTACGGAAACTTTTAGATGTTCTGTTAAATGGTTATGTTAATAAATTACATAAGTTAATGATTTTCTTTAAATCCTTGACATAAAAGTGTTAAGTAATAATAATAATAATATGCTTTTCCCTGAAAGCGAAAATATAACTAGACCTTATTTTTGTCGTTCAACAAAAACGGAGGGCTTTTCGACCCCTTAAAATTAATAATCTAAAAAAAAAACAATATTTTATAATTTAAAAAAATCTTATAATAAAATATTGCAAAAATTCTTTTGAGATCAATTTTTGATTGGAAACATGACAATTCTCTTTGTACATCAGTGTCTACTCAAAGAGACATAACTCTTTCGTGGTTATTAAACATATAGGAAAATATACTGTTTTTCAATCCACTAAATCTCCTATAAGGGGTCAAAAAGTGACCCCACGGCCCATAATTTTTAAACTATAGTCCTTATGCTTGATGTAATAGCAAAATTAGTTTGAAGATTGGCTGCGAATTAAAAAAGTTACAGAGAAAAAGCCGTTTTCTGTACTCACCCCTAAAATCCTTTCAATTTTAGGGATTTTTATTTTCATTTAAGCATCTGAAAGACAATGCTAAGTATTATTCATATGAAATTTCAAAAGAATTGCTTGCTTACCTTTTGAGATAATGGAAGAATCATGATTTCAAATTTAACATAGAAATCTCCATAGGCAATTTTAAGGTACTTATAAAACCGGAAGTACTCTACATATCCATACCAAAATTGAAACATAGAGAGCATATTAGACTCCAAACAGTTTGACAAAGGGAGATAACTCTTGCACAATTATTTTTGAAAATACTTAAAAATACAAAATTTCAGGTCTCTAAAAGTCCTTTAAGGGGTCAAAAAGTGACCCCACGGACCACAATTTTCAAATTGTACTTTTTATGCTTAACTCAAAACTGAAATCAGTTTGAAGATTGGTTGACAAATAAAAAAGTTACAGGCCAAAAACGATTTAAAGAGTTGACCCCTAACAGGCCCTAATTTTAAGGGATTTAATTTTCATAACCTTTTCAACTGAAGACAATAATAAATCAATTATTCCCTGTAAATATTACTAGAATTGCTTGCTCTGCCTTTGAAATTATGGACCATGCAAGATTTTTTTTTACTATAGAAACTCCCATAGACAATTTCAAAGCCTTATAGAACCGGAAGTTCTGGTCTGGTGGACTTGAAACTTACATTACAGCCTTTAATTACTTTGATAAACAATATATTATCCTCAAAATAAATTTCCTACATTGTTTACAATTTTTTAAATTTCAATCCCCCCTTTTCTTAACTTTGGAGCCCTATAACACAAAAATATACCATAGGTGCAAAAACACTAACGATGACTTTTTTGTAGATATTACTTTGAGGAATACATTCCTAAATTTTGAACGAAATTGCATGTAAAATAAGGAATGTTTTAGGCTTTAAAGAAAATGTAGTTTTTGACTTATAAATACCGGAAGTGACGTTTCCGGAAGTACAAAACCTTACTTATGGGACACTTTTAGATGTTCTTTTAAATGAATTTGTTTTAAAATACATATGTCCAGTGGTTTTCTTTAAATCCTTGACGTAAAAGTGTTAAGTATAATAATAATAATAATAATAATAAAACAAGACGAAAACAATAGGTCTTTTCGCAGAAAGCGAAAAGCCCTAACTAGACCTTATTTTTGTCGTTCAACAAAAACGGAGGGCTTTTCGACCCCTTAAAATCAATAATATTAAAAGAAAAATCCATATTTTACAATAAAAAAATCTAAAATACAATATGGCAAAAGTTCTTTTGAGATCAATATTTGATTGGAAACATAACACTTCTCTTTGTACATCAGTGTCTACTCAAAGAGACATAACTCTTTTGTGGTTATTAAACAGATTCGAAAATGAGCTGTTTTTCAATCCACTAAAACTCCTATAAGGGGTCAAAAAGTGACCCCACGGCCCATAATTGTTAAAGTGTACTCTTTATACTTGATGTAATGTCAAAATTAGTTTGAAGATTGGTTGAGAATTAAAAATGTTACAGAGAAAAAGCCGTTTTCTGTACTGACCCCTAAAATCCTTTCTATTTTAGGGATTTTTATTTTTTTGATGACCTTAGCATTTGGAGAAAATGCTAGAGTCAATATTCATATGAAATTTCACAAGAATTGCTTGCCTACCTTTTGAGATAATGGAACAATCATGATTTCAAATTTAACATAGAAATCTCCATAAGCAATTTTAAGGTACTTATAAAACCGGAAATACACCTCATATGCATACAAAAATTGAAAAATAGAGAGCATATTAGACTCTAAAAAGGTTGACAAAGGGAGATAACTCTTGCACAATTATTTTTGAAAATACTTGAAAATACAAAATTTCAAGTCTCTAAAAGTCCTTTAAGGGGTCAAAAAGTGACCCCACGGACCATAATTTTTAAATTGCCCTTTTTATGCTTAACTCAAAACCGAAATCAGTTTGAAGATCTATGGACAAATAAAAAAGTAATAAACAAAATACTAATTTCTGTACTGACCCCTAAAATCCCTTTTTTTAAAGAAATTTTATTTTCATGACCTAAGCACCAAAAGGCAATGCTAAAGTAGTTTTTCATGTGAAATATTATGAGACTTGCTTGCTTCCCTTTGAAAATAATGGACATCGTATGATTTCAAATTTAACATAGAAATCTCCATAGGCAATTTTAAGCTACTTATAAAACCGGAAGAACTCTACATATCCATACCAAAATTGAAACATAGAGAGCATATTAGACTCCAAAAAGGTTGACAAAGGGAAATAACTCTTGCACGATTATTTTTGAAAATACTTGAAAATACAAAATTTCAGGTCTCTAAAAGTCCTTTAAGGGGTCAAAAAGTGACCCCACGGACCACAATTCTTAAATTGTACTTTTTATGCTTAACTCAAAACCGAAATCAGTTTGAAGATCTATGGACAAATAAAAAAGTAATAAACAAAATACTAATTTCTGTACTGACCCCTAAAATCCCTTTTTTTAAAAGAAATTTTATTTTCATGACCTAAGCACCAAAAGGCAATGCTAAAGTAGTTTTTCATGTGAAATATTATGAGACTTGATTGCTTCCCTTTGAAAATAATGGACATCGTATGATTTCAAATTTAACATAGAAATCTCCATAGGCAATTTTAAGATACTTATAAAACCGGAAGTACTCTACATATCCATACCAAAATTGAAACATAGAGAGCATATTAGACTCTAAAAAGGTTGACAAAGGGAGATAACTCTTGCACGATTATTTTTGAAAATACTTAAAAATACAAAATTTCAGGTCTCTAAAAGTCCTTTAAGGGGTCAAAAAGTGACCCCACGGCCAACAATTTTTAAATTGTACTTTTTATGCTTAACTCAAAACTGAAATCAGTTTGAAGATTGGTTGACAAATAAAAAAGTTACAGGCAAAAAACGATTTTTCTGTTCTGACCCCTAAAATCCCTTTTACCTGCAGGAACCTTGTTCAATGACCTACGTACCGGAAGACAATACTAGAGTTATTATTCATGTGTAATATCACAAGAATTGCTTGCTTCCCTTTTGAGATAATGGACATTGAATGATTTCTAATTTAACATAGAAATCTCCATAGACAAATTTAAGGTACTTATAAAACCGGAAGTACACTTCATATGCATACCAAAATTGAAACATAGAGAGAATATTAGACTCATAACAGGTTGACAAAGGGAGATAACTCTTGCACCATTATTTTTTAAAATACTTAAAAATACAATATTTCAGGTCTATAAAAGTCCTTTAAGGGGTCAAAAAGTGACCCCACGGACCATAATTTTTAAATTGTACTTTTTATGCTTAACTCAAAACTGAAATCAGTTTGAATATTAGTTGACAAAAAAGTTACAGGGCAAAAACGATTTTAAGAGTTGACCCCTAAAAGTCCCTAATTTTTAGAGATTTAATTTTCATAACCTTTTCACCTGAAGACAATAACAAATCAATTATTCCCTGTAAATATTACAAGAATTGCTTACTCTCGTTTTGAGATAATGGAGGACGCAAGATTTTTTTTTACTATAGAAACTCCCATAGACAATTTCAAAGCCTTATAGAACCGGAAGTTCTGGTCTGGTGGACATGAAACTTACATTACAGCCTTTAATTACTTTGATAAACAATATATAATCCTCAAAATAAATTTCCTACATTGTTTACAATTTTTTTAATTTCAATCCCCCCTTTTCTTAACTTTGGAGCCCTATAACACAAAAATATACCATAGGTGCAAAAACGCTAACGATGACTTTTTTGTAGATATTACTTTGAGGAATACATTCCTAAATTTTGAACGGAATTGCATGTAAAATAAGGAAAGTTTTAGGCTTTAGAGAAAATTTAGTTTTTGACTTATAAATACCGGAAGTGACGTTTCCGGAAGTACAAAACCTTACTTATGGGACACTTTTAGATGTTCTGTTAAATGGTTTTGTTCTAAATTACATATGTCTAGTGGTTTTCTTTAAATCCTTGACGTAAAAGTGTTAAGTATAATAATAATAACTAGACCTTATTTTTGTCGTTCAACAAAAACGGAGGGCTTTTCGACCCCTTAAAATAACTAATCTTAAAAAAAACAATATTTTACAATTTAAAAAAATCTTATAATAAAATATTGCAAAAGTTCTTTTGAGGTCAATGTTTGATTGCAAACATAACAATTTTCATTGTACGTCACTGTCTACTCAAAGAGACATAACTCTTTCGTGGTTATAAAACAGATTCGAAAATGTACTGATTTTCAATCCACTAAAACTCCTATAAGGGGTCAAAAAGTGACCCCACGGCCCATAATTTTTAAAATGTACTCTTTATACTTCATGTAGTGTCAAAACTATTTTGAATATTGGTTGAGAATTAAAAAAGTTACAGAGAAAAAGTGTTTTCTGTACTAACCCCTAAAATCCTTTCTATTTTAGGGATTTTAATTTTCATGACCTTAGCATCTGGAGACAATGCTAGAGTCAGTATTCATATGAAATTTCACAAGAATTGCTTGCCTACCTTTTGAGATAATGGAACAAACATGATTTCAAATTTAACATAGAAATCTCCATAGGCAATTTTAAGGTACTTATAAAACCGGAAGTACTCTACATATCCATACCAAAATTGAAACATAGAGAGCATATTAGACTCCAAACAGGTTGACAAAGGGAGATAACTCTTGCACAATTATTTTTGAAAATACTTGAAAATACAAAATTTCAGGTCTCTAAAAGTCCTTTAAGGGGTCAAAAAGTGACCCCACGGACCATTATTTTTAAATTGCCCTTTTTATGCTTAACTCAAAACAGAAATCAGTTTGAAGATCTATGGACAAATAAAAAAGTAATATACAAAAAACTAATTTCTGTACTGACCCCTAAAATCCCTTTTATTTTAAGAAATTTTATTTTCATGAGCTTAATATCGAAAGACAATGCTAAAGTCATTATTTATGTGAAATACAATGAGACTTGCTTGCTTCCCTTTGAAAATAATGGACATTAAATGATTTCATATTTAACATAGAAATCTCCATAGGCAATTTTAAGGTACTTATAAAACCGGAAGTACTCTACATATCCATACCAAAATTGAAACATAGAGAGCATATTAGACTCCAAACAGTTTGACAAAGGGAGATAACTCTTGCTCGATTATTTTTGAAAATACTTAAAAATACAAAATTTCAGGTCTCTAAAAGTCCTTTAAGGGGTCAAAAAGTGACCCCACGGACCATAATTTTTAAATTGTACTTTTTATGCTTAACTCAAAACTGAAATCAGTTTGAAGATTGATTGACAAATAAAAAAGTTACGGGACAAAAACGGTTTTAAGAGTTGACCCCTAAAATCCCTTTTATTTTAAGGAATTTTATTTTCATTACCTAAGCACCGAAAGGCAATGCTAACGTAGTTTTTCATATGAAATATTATGAGACTTGCTTGCTTCCCTTTGAAAATAATGGACATCGTATGATTTCAAATTTAACATAGAAATCTCCATAGGCAATTTTAAGGTACTTATAAAACCGGAAGTACTCTACATATCCATACCAAAATTGAAACATAGAGAGCACATAAGACTCCAAACAGTTTGACAAAGGGAGATAACTCTTGCACGATTATTTTTGAAAATACTAAAAAATACAAAATTTCAGGTCTCTAAAAGTCCTTTAAGGGGTCAAAAAGTGACCCCACGGACCATAATTTTTAAATTGTACTTCTTATGCTTAACTCAAAACTGAAATCAGTTTGAAGATTGGTTGACAAATAAAAAAGTTACAGGGCAAAAATGATTTTAAGAGTTGACCCCTAAAAGTCCCTAATTTTAAGGGATTTAATTTTCATAACCTTTTCACCTGAAGACAATAATAAATCAATTATTCCCTGTAAATATTACTAGAATTGCTTGCTCTGCCTTTGAGATAATGGATGATGCAAGATTTTTTTTTACTATAGAAAATCCCATAGACAATTTCAAAGCGTCATAGAACCGGAAGTTCTGGTCTGGTGGACTTGAAACTTACATTACAGCCTTTAATTACTTTGATAAACAATATATAATCCTCAAATTAAATTTCCTACATTGTTTCAATTTTTTTTATTTCAATCCCCCCTTTTCTTAACTTTGGAGCCCTGTAACACAAAAATATATCATAGGTGCAAAAACACTAACGATGACTTTTTTGTAGATATTACTTTGAGGAATACATTCCTAAAATTTGAACGAAATTCAATGTAAAATAAGGAATATTTTAGGCTTTAAAGAAAATGTAGTTTTTGACTTATAAATACCGGAAGTGAAGTTTCCGGAAGTACAAAACCTTACTTATGGGACACTTTTAGATGTTCTGTTAAATGATTTTGTTTTAAAATACATATGTCCAGTGGTTTTCTTTAAATCCTTGACGTAAAAGTGTTAAGTATAATAATAATAATAATAATAAAACAAGACGAAAACAATAGGTCTTGACTCAATATCTTAAGTCGTTTAGGAGTAGTTACCAGGACAAGCCGACCCTCTGAGAATCAGAAAATCATCCATATCTCACGACCGGAAGTGACGACGCAAATACAAAAAAATTCCAATAAGGTTCAGATCAATATCTATCAGATCTGAAAGTTTCGTAAAAATCGACCGAACCGTTATCGAGAACTCGCGTGCACAAAAATCGGTAAGAAAAAAAATAATAATAGGGAAAAAGAAACCGAACGAAAACAATAAGGTCTTCCGTTGGAAACGGAAGACCTTAATAAAACAAGACGAAAACAATAGGTCTTTTCGACAAAAGTCGAAAAGCCCTAATTACAATCAAAACAAATCAACCCCTCTAAAGAGGTATTCATTCCTTGATGACAAAGCCAATGCTTGGAGATAATTATTTCAATTAAAATGCTCCGCTAGTTTGAGAAAAGAAAAACTTTTCAATTTGATAATTATTTCAACATTGAAACAGAATTTTATGAATAAATTTTGTATCTGAAAAAGTTCTGTTTTGTACAAGTATTATTTCTAAAGTAAAAATGTTCAACATAAATAGCAATTTAGGATTAATTTACCTATAAAAGATTACCTTTAATCGAAATATTTAATTTGAGGGGTTATAGTTGTGACTTATTTTACTCTATTAAATATCCCCTGATTTTGAACAGTTCTTTATTGTTTTGTAAATAAAAGTTATGATTTAAACCACAGAGATACACCATGCCTAATAACATATTATTTCTTGTATTGTTTGTGCAGAGGCTGCGCTTATATACAAGTGAATGATCCCTGTTCTGTATATTCATATGATTATGAAAAAAATTCAAAAAATTAAAAATGTAATTTGTAATTCAATTAATTACTTTTGTAAAGTAATTGTAATTTAATTAATTACATGTCTTAGAAAGCCTGTAATTTAATCGTAATTTAATTGAAGAAAAAGTCAAAGTAATTGTAATTTATTTAATTACATTTTAAAGTAATTGACCCCATCCCTGGAGTATGCATACCAAATATGACATTAGACACCAAGTATCAATTTGAAATATGAAATCGCTATCTCTCATAATTCAAGTTATGGCAAAGGTTAAAGTTGACAACAGACAGACAAATAGATAAACACACACAGTATTGTTCTCTTTTGGTAATTGTTAAATACTAGTGGATATTTCTAATTGAAAAGCACATTATGCATCACCTAAATCATAACTGCCCATACTGATACCCTAAATCCAGAAAAGTCGTACCTACTTAAATAGGGCTGGGCAAAAATATCAATATTTAGTATATTGCAATGTAATGACAAAAAATATACCACAATATGTTTTTAGCTCACCTGAGCTGAAAGCTCACATGAGCTCATCTGATCACCCATTGTCCATTGTCCATCCGTCTGTCCGTCCGTAAACTTTTCACATTTTCAACTTCTTCTCAAGAACCACTGGGTCAATTGTAACCAAACTTGGTACAAAGCATCCTTGGGTGAAGAGGAGTTTAATTTGTTGAAATAAGGAGCTTAAAATAAAGGGGCAAGTCCCCTTCCAAGGGGAGATAATCAAAAAAGATACAAAAATAGGGTGGGTCATTAAAAAAATCTCTTTCTCAAGAACCAGTAGGCCAGATAAACTGAAACTTATGTGGAAACATCCTGAGGTAGTGTAGATTCTAAATTGTTCAAATCATGACCCCTGGGGGTTGGGTGGGCCACAATAGGGAACCTACGTTTTACATTGAAGTATATAGGAAAAAACTTTAAAATTCTTCTCAAGAAGCAATATGGGCCAGAAAAGATGAAACTTATATGGAAGCATTGTGGGGTAGTGTAGATTCTAAATTGTTCAAATTATGTTCCCTGGGGGAAGGGCAAGGTCAATAAAGATATGATTACAAAGGGGCAAACTGTTAAATAATGGAATGGCCAAAGTTATTCAAGTGAGCAATATGGCCCATGGGCCTCTTGTTGTAGTACCAATTACCAATATACTGGCAAAATTCTTTGACTAAGGAATTTTTAGGTCATATGAGTCACTCAGGTGACTTGTTGCTATGGTGTGTTCCCTGAATGTCTACTCATTATAAAATTATTTAATTATCACACTCAATTAAGGGGCCCTCTAAGGGGTACAGGTAGAGTTTACCTGAATAATCTATACCTGTATTTATTAAAGGAGGAATTATACAGCAAAATATTATTATTT
The DNA here is from genome assembly GCF_032062105.1 of Saccostrea cuccullata. Taxonomy (NCBI): domain Eukaryota; kingdom Metazoa; phylum Mollusca; class Bivalvia; order Ostreida; family Ostreidae; genus Saccostrea; species Saccostrea cuccullata. The sequence goes on from NW_026932655.1 coordinate 45,419, forward strand.
TTGAAGATTTTATCCATGTCAATTGGTGTATATTTTTCATAAATATTTTTTAGCAACAATTAAAAACACCACTTATCTGGCTTTTCGTGACATGTTTTATTAGATTTTAATATTGTACCTTTATAAACGGCAAGCTTAAAACTTAAAAAATAAGGCCTCTTAAATCCCCCACCCCACCCCGAATTAAATTGAATTTTTGAAATTATTTTTGAAGATAAGTTGTCAAAAATTCTCTTTACATGTCTTATGTAGTACTGTTTCTTTTTCGAATTTTATTATTTTTTTTAAATAAAAAAATATTTATCGTATGAAGAAATATTTGTTTGGTGCTTTCAATAACATAAATCAAGTTTTTAATTTTATGTTTATTTATGGTACATGTATTAATGAACTCCAGATTTATAACAATATCTAAGTTTGGGTGAATTAACTGAACTTGAACCTGAGTACAAAAGTTTATCAGTAAATATTAAAGTATTTAATCACATCAAGGTAACACAGGTTAACTCTACCTGGACCCCTTAGAGGGCCTCTTAATTGAGTGTGATAATTGAATAATTTTATAATGAGTAAACGTTCAGGGAATAAACCGTTGCTATCCGTTTTTGTCTGTTGTGGTGCGGCGTGTCTCGTGTGTTAACATTTGAAAATTTTCAGCTTCTTCTCTGAAACGTGAGGCAAAAACCACTAAAATTATTGCAATCTTTAAAAATCTTTTTCTTACTCCTGGACATCAAGCAGTCAAACTGTTGGCATGAATGTTATTGAGCATTGAGTTGTCTACCAAAATTATGAAATTCATGGCCCAAGGGTCAGGGATTCTAGTGCTAGGGCGGGGCTATTTTGATTATATAGTGAAAATACATTAATTCTTTGAAAATATTTGATAAACTAAGTACATAGTTATAAAGAGAAAGAGTGCCTCTTCCAAAATTGTGAATTTTATGGCCCGTGGGTCAGGGGTTCTGGTGTTAGGGGGGCTCTATTGATTATGTAGTGAAAATGCATTAATATTCTTTGAAAATCTTCTTCTTGATCTGCTCCTGGGTATTAAATAAACTAACTAAGTACATAGTTATGATGAGCAAGAGTACCTCTTCCAAAGTTATGAATTTTATGGCCCCAAGGTCAGGGGTTCTGGTGTTTTCTGGTGTTAGAGTGGGGCTCTTTAGACTATATAGTGAAAATACAATAATTCTTAGAAAATCTTCTCTGCTCCTGGGTAATAAATAAACTAGGTACATATTTATGATGAGCAAGAGTACCTCTTCCAAAATTATGAATTTTATGGCCTCAGGGTCCAAGGTTTTTGCCATTTGGTTTAAGTGGGGGTCCCTTTTGATTATTTAGTGAATATACATAAAATCTTTGAAAATCTTTTTCCTTGCTCCTGGGTATTATGCCAATGATCTAGGTTTATATATTTATGATGAAGAAAGGTGCAATGGTTAATTTCATGCCCCACGGGTATCAGGGGGGGGGTGTACATATTCAAAAAATAAATTAATTAATTCTTTGAAATCTGCTCTTTGGTATTAAACAACCATTTATGATGAAATTAAATTTATGATAAAATTTTCAAAATTTTGAAATATGACTGCCCAGGGTCAGTCGTTCCTGTGGGATGGGGTGCACAAATGGTTACAAAGTGGAAATGCATTTTCTCTTTGTTACCCTGATCTGCCTCTGGGTATTTAGAATCCAAAGTAAGCATATTAAGTGTATAGTAATGATAAGCAATGGTGCCTCTATCATGGCCTCTGGATTAAAAAAAATCCTTGACCAAATTCAATTGTTGAAAAGTTGTTACGTGATACTCAGGTGACCTATAAGGCCCGTTGGTCACTTGTTATTTCGATCAGGCTGTCTTCAATAGACAAAATAAACATTTTACCGCATTTGCTCATAAAGATTCATCGATGTAAGAAAAGGAAATGATAAGGATTTGTCACAGGCACCTGACGTTACTTATTTTTCTTTTAATAAAAAAAATGTACACATACCGAAGAATAAACAAGGTACCCATCGAAACCCGCCATCTTGGATTTTCGAAGTAGGTCATCACTTGTATTTTCTTCTGAAACTCCGACAAATAAATTCCCTGCAACCATATTCTTTCTGTAGCCAGTCTTTCGAGGTCTAAATTTACGGACACTGCAACCAGAAAGGCACATTACACTTGCAAATATTGAAAATCCCTCGTCAAACTCGACCTACTGCTTCAACATTCCGAGAAATCGCCAAAAGGGGGCCGGAAGTTTACATCAATATGCTAATGGGAATGCCGTATTTGTAAGTTTTGTGGTGGATCTAAAGCGGGGTGTCATAATTACTTTGAAATTTTAATGAATATTTCGATTATAGAAATGAAAAAAAATGCAAAATGGGAAAAATAAAACACTTCTTATAAATATACCTGTAAAATATACTATAATAATCTATACAGGTCGTTGCGTTTGAAACAATTTTGAATTAAAGAGAGGGGGGGGTGCTTACAAAAAAATCAATAACAAATCATCTACAGTTAATTGAATCGTTTTCAAAAAACGATAGACTGCAAACCATCCAGTTATATATATGTATACATATATACCTGGCATATGCTTAATTGAAAAAGGAGAGGGATCACACTGAAAAAAGGATATGTAATGAAATCAAATATAAGCCTACGCGACATGTATATGTATAATCTGTCACCAAGAAAAAAATAAAAATGTCGCCATGTCACTACTTTATTGCAATACATAAAATTGCAGATCTCAACATTCCCTTGGATAATTTTAGTGTGGACCCCCCCCCCCCCTCACACACGTGCGTACATACTTATAAAGTCAATCTTCTGCACGGATAGCGCTCAATCAGAGCATCAATAATGACAGTGTTATTAATTATATTTAGTGCATGTAAGTAGGGCCTTACAACCAACTCAATTTGTCTCGAAAATGTTCATTGATCAGCTAGCATGATCAGGCCGATCTTCGACATTTACAAAACATAATCGCTTTTTTAATCAAGCTATATCGAAATTATTTTGAGAGAAATAAAAAGAATGTTCTTACATGTATATTACGTTGTATTATTGTCTGAAATATTGTTTTTGGAATAAGTACTAACTTTCGCCGGTTATTTTTAAAAATAAATCGCACAAATATATTGACCAATCAAAAAAGGGCTTTCCCTAAGAATTTCAAGTCGTATGTAAACTTCCGGCCCCCTTTTGGCGATTTCTCGGAATGTTGAAGCAGTAGGTCGAGTTTGATGAGGGATTTTCAATATTTGCAAGTGTAATGTGCCTTTCTGGCTGCAGTGTCCGTAAGTTTAGACCTCGAAAGACTGGCCACAGAAAGAATATGGCAGCAGGGAATTTATTTTACAGAGTTTCAGACGAAAATACAAGTGATGACCTACTTCGAAAATCCAAGCTGGCGGGTTTCGATGGGTACCTTGTTTATTATTAGGTATATGTGTATATTTTTTTTATTAAAAGAAAAATAAGTAACGTCAGGTGCCTGTGGGATTTGTATTGTCATCAAAATGAAGATGTTGGCAAGATAAACCATGTGCTGATACCCTGGATTTTGGTCACGTGATAATGCCCATGGCTTCTGCAGAGTCAGGCTATGCTGCGTATGAGAAATTATATTGAAATTGAAACATAATAACAACAATTAATACTACGTTTAAAACATTTTTAGCTCACCTGAGCCAAAGGCTCAAGTGAGCTTTTCTGATCACATTTTGTCCGTTGTCTGTCCGTCCGTCCGTCCAGCTGTCCGTCTGTCTGTCCGTCTGTAAACTTTTCACGTTTTTGACTTCTTCTTAAGAACCACTGGGCCAATTTTGACCAAACTTGGTACAAAGCATCCTTGGTTGAAGAGGAGTTTAAATTTTTAAATTAAAGGGCCAAGTTCCCTCACAAGGGGAGATAATCAAGAAAAGACAAAAATAGGGTGGGGTCATTAAAAAATCTTCTTCTCAAGAACTGGGTCAGAAAAGCTGAAACTTATATGGAAGCATCCTAGGGTAGTGTAGATTCTAAATTGTTCAAATCATGACCCCCGGGGGAAGGGCGGGGCCACAATGGGGGATCAAAAGTTTTACATAGATATATATAGGAAAAATCTTTGAAAATCTTCTTCTCAAGAACCACTGGGCCAGAAAAGCTGAAACTTATGTGGAAGCATCCTAGGGTAGTGTAGATTCTAAATTGTTCAAATCATGACCCCCGGGAGAAGGGCGGGGCCACAATGGGGAATCAAAGTTTTACATAGAAATATAAAGGAAAAATCTTTGAAAATCTTCTTCTCAAGAACCACTGGGCCAGAAAAGCTGAAACTTATGTGGAAGCATCCTGGTATAGTGTAGATTCTAAATTGTTCAAATCATGACCCCCCGGGGGAAGGGCAGGGCCACAATGGGGAATCAAAAATTTTACATTGAAATATATAGGAAAAATCTTTGAAAATCTTCTTCTCAAGAACCACTGGGCCAGAAAAGCTGAAACTTATGTGGAAGCATCCTAGGGTAGTGTAGATTCTAAATTGTTCAAATCATGACCCCCGGGGGAAGGGCGGGGCCACGATGGGGAATCAAAGTTTTACATAGAAATATATAGGAAAAATCTTTGAAAATCTTCTTCTCAAGAACCACTGGGCCAGAAAAGCTGAAACTTATGTGGAAGCATCCTGGTGTAGTGAAGATTCTAGATTGTTCAAATCATGAACCCCGGGGAAAGGGCGGACCCACAATGGGGAATCAAAAGTTTTACATAGAAATATATAGGAAAAATCTTTGAAAATCTTCTCCTCAAGAACCACTGGGCCAGAAAAGCTGAAACTTATGTGGAAGCATACTAGGGTAGTGTAGATTCTAAATTGTTCAAATCATGACCCTTGGGGGAAGGGCGGGGCCACAATTAGGAATCAAAGTTTTACATAGAAATATATAGGAAAAATCTGTGAAAATCTTCTTCTCAAGAACCACTGGGCCAGAAAAGCTGAAACTTATGTGGAAGCATCCTGGGGTAGTGTAGATTCTAAATTGTAAAAACAATGACCCCTGGGGGTAGGGCGAGGCCACAATTAGGAATCAAAATTTTACATAGAAATATATAGACAAAATCTGTGAAAATCTTCTTCTCAAAAATCACCAGGAAAGCTGAAACTTATGTAGAAGCATCCTGGTATAGTGTAGATTCTAAATTGTTCAAATCAATACCCCCAGGGAAAGGGCGGGGCCACAATTGGGAATCAAAGTTTTACATAGAAATATATAGGAAAAATCTTTGAAAATCTTCTTCTCAAGAACCACTGGGCCAGAAAAGCTGAATTTTTGTGCACAAGGAAGGACCCGGGGGTAGTGTAGATTTCAAAATGTCTAAATTATGATCAGTGGGGTAGGGTGGGGATGCATTATGTATTACAAGGGGGAAATCTGGTAAAGAACAGTATGGTCAAAGCTTCTCAGGTCAGCGATGTGGCCCATGGGCCTCTCGTTTAAAAATATTTTACTTTTGATTTTTACTTGTTATCATTTAAGAATTATTTTACAGAACTAATAAAAAATAATGTCTCATTTCCCAATATGCACTTTCTAACACAACCACAAGTAGATAGGCTGCTCCTCCTGCTGATCATAAAGATCTCTGTTCTCTTAGTCTCATAATTGTAATTTATAGTCTGTAAAATCACTTGGTTACTGGATGACCAGCCTTTTTTTAAAAAATGAATTAGATATAAAGTTATCAAGATTAATTAAAGGCCGAGGTTTTCAACCGTACGGTTTTCCTCAGGTAAGTTTGGTGTGGGATGGAGCTTAATCGAAGCGGCTGAGAAGCCCCGAGGGAACCACGCTGACGTACAAGTGTATACTACCTATATACACAGGATGTTACCTGAGTGTATTACCTGTATGCGTTTTCCTACGACATTGTAAAACGAAGCCATTTTTTTTCATGTGTAGCTCAGTTGAAATGCTTGAAATAAAGCATGTTTTTTGCGGACAGAATCCTTCTCAAATTCTCTCTTTTCAAATTTATATTTTTTAATATCCGGGTCATTCTAAAATTCTTTCTTTTAAAATTAATATTTTAAATAATTCGACAATTTCAATATACTGCGTGTTTGTTAATCAAATGTTATAACGAAAATACACGTAGCACAAAAATCTGTCGTTATAATCTGGCGACAAAAAGGGAAGTAATTCAAATTACATGTTGTGTACGCAAAACAAAAAGAGAAAGTGGGTCATAATTAAGTATCTCGGTAAATAACAATTAAACTTAGAACCGATGTTTTGAGAATAAATTGTTCAGAAATATAATCGTCTAAATCAATTTTTTTTAAAGATAAATCCTAAGTGATTTACCATAACGCATGGTCTATAAAAATGGCCAGGGGTTCGGACCATTCGTCCCTGACAGCTAGGCCTATTGGTGAAACAGGAATGGAATCATCAGCATCATACATTTTTTCTTTCGGGATTCATAATTTCAAATATTAATTAAATGCAAAGCAAGATGTTATTATAATCTCTTCTAAAACTGGTTAAATATAACGTAACTTCGTCACCATGTCTCGAAGAATTAGCGACATGTACAAATTTGTCTTATTTAAGGAATAACTGTCTTATTTTTCGATTTCATGAAGTGATCAATCGATTGGGTTGCGTGATAATTTGCATAAACGCCAAAGGCAGGCGTTTATGCATAAAATTATCACGCAAGCCAATCAATTGATCATCTTCATGAAATTGAAAAATCTGACAGTTATTCCTTATATTTACATGCTTTGATTCCGCCAATCCACGTGCTCCAAGCCCTGCTTCTGTCTAGCTGTTTGTCCTGCCCTGCACGTGGTTTTTTTGGAACCGCGCCAATACATTGATGGAGAAATAAAGTACATTTACATTTGGTAATTTTATCTCGGACAAAGACATTGGAAATGTAAATATAAATAAATATAAATTTCACTTGACTCCTGAACAATGTAAACAGTTCCAATGTTGCCATCATTGTTTTAAAAAATAATTTTATTTAATTCCATGATACTAGCTTCAAACGCGGGTCGGTTTATTTTGTTAATTATGGAGGAATAAATATGCGTTAACCCATGCTTTGAGAAATTAAAATGATCGATTGTAATTAGGGCTCGCAAGGATTTGCGGGTGCCCTATAGTAATCACTCTGTCCATCCGTCTGTCCGTCTGTCTGTCTGTCTGTCTGTCTGTCTGTCCATCTGTCACTCTTCCACAAATTTTCTGTTTTTTTCTAATAACTTTTTTTATGGTTGCCCAATCAAGTTCAAATTTGGTATGGTAGTTCAGTAGGCAGAAATACATATTTTGATGCTAAGTTTGGTTCTCTATGTCTTCTGGTTTGGAGCTGGGGTGGTGGAGTAGATTCCTTAACTATGCATAAGAATGAACGGGCAACTTTGTTTATGGTTGCCCAATCAAGTACAAATTTGGTATGGTAGTTCAGTAGGCAGAAATACATATTTTGATGCTAAGTTTGGTTCTCTATGTCCCATGGTTTGGAGCTGGGGTGGTGGGGTAGATTCCTTAACTTATATTAGAATGTATTGGCAAAGAGAGATAACTGCTGAAGATGTTCCCATTGTAAACTGAATGCTGCTAGAAGTCCCTTGGGATTAATTAGCTTTCCTCCTGAAGAAAATCCAGAGCATTATCTTTATCTGTCACATTGAGATTATTTACCACTTCTGTCTGCAAATGAAGTTTGTTTTGAAGTTAAATCAATTTGGAATGCTATGAACACTCTGAAATGTGGAATTAAATATAAATTTTTATTATTTAT